>NW_007735260.1:63007-71870 GCF_000696425.1 Galeopterus variegatus | reverse complement strand
GATGTCAGAATGTATTTCCCAGATGGGGGAAAAAAAGAAAAAATAATCTACAAACTTAAAGATCAATTGAGTTTATATGGTCTGAGTAAAAGAAAGAAAACAAAATGAAGAAAAATCAACAGATCCTCAGAGACCTGTGGGATACCATCAACATAGCAATAATTGTGGAATGAGAGCCCCAAAATGAAAGGAAAGAACAGAAAGGATATTTGAGGAAATAATGGCTGAAATCTTTCCGAATATAATTGTAGACATTAATCCACACCTCCAAGAAGCACAATGAATTTAATGCAGGGTAGACTCATGAGTATTCATGCACAGACGTGTCATAGTCAAACTGTCAAAGAAGAGAGAAAATGTAGAAATCAACAATAGAAAACAGATTCAACACATACATGGGATGCTTAATGAAATTAAAAGCCAACTTTTCATCAAAAACCAACAAGATAAGAAGGCAACAAGATGACATTAAAAATTCTTAAAGAAAAACTGTCAAGCAAGAAGTCTTATTCAGCAAAACTGTCTTTCAACCATGATGGAGGATTAGTGCTTCTGGAAAAAATGGAGTAAACATACTCTTTTCCTATGATTGTGGTTTAGAACACCTAAAAACACTGGATAATATGTATAAAAGAAAATTAAGAATACTTTGAAAGGTGGAGAGAAGAAGGCAGTCCATTTGAGTTACTTGGGATCCAAGAAATGACAGGGTGGTCAGTTCCCCCAGTTATTTTTTTGCCTCATGTATCTCAGACGTGGAACTAAAGAAACCAGCAATCTGGAAATGCTTATGTGAACAGACATAAAACTCTCAACAAATGTCTGCCCTGTCTAACTAAAGGACCAGAAGAGCTACTACCTAACAAGTAGAAAACATTCACACAATAGCCACCCTACTCAAGACAAACAGAGCACAAAACAAACTTTGGCCTCATCCCCACCTCTGTCAGCAAAAGCTGCATGGAGAGCCTGGAATTCCACACTAACCAGGTTTTTGTAGAAAACCTCAAGCCACCCCACTGGGGTGGTGTGACAGAAGCCTCACTGAGTCAGGTTTTTATTACTTCCACCATGCAGCCACAGTGAGACCACCCCTCCTGTGGTGTAAGTGGAGGCCTTGGTGTGGGTGAGTGACAGGCACTGTCCTCCCTCCCAGGCAGGGAGGTCTCAGTAGGGGCTCAGGGGAAGTTCTACCACCCCCAGTGCCAGGGGAGGCTGAGGGGGGAACTTGGGCTCTACCTCCCCTTGGCATTCACTAATTGCCCCTCCCCGTGGCTCTGAGATAGCAGTGTTAGAGGGAGACAGCTAAAACAAAAGGCTTAAATAAGATTTCATAATATACTATTCAAAACGTCTAGGTTTCAATAAAAAAAAATCGCTTGTACCCAGAACCAGAAACATATAAACTGAATGAAAAATGGCAATTAATAGAGAACAATACTGAGATGACAGGGATGTAGGAATTATCTAACAATAGTCGTAAAAGTCTTCCAAGAGCTATTGAAGACATGCTTGAAACAAATGAAAATATAAAAAGTCTCAGCAAAGGAACAGAAGATAAAAAGAACAACCAAATGAAAAAAAATAGAACCAAAAAATAAAATGACTGAAATTAAAAACAAACAAACCAAAACCCCAAACCAAACCAAACAACCCCCCCCCCCCAAAGTCCTCAGTGGACGGTCTCAGCAGTGGAATGGACGAGAAGAAGAAGAAGAAAAAATCAGGGAACTGGAAGACAGTACGATAGAAATAGAAATTTCTCTGTCTGAATGAGAGCGAGAAAATAGGCTAAAAATTAACGAAAACAAAGCCTAGAGCCTCAGAGACCTGTGGCACATGACAAGAGTCCAATATTTGTGAAATCGGAGTCTTGGGGATAGCAAAGGAAAAGGAAGGGTGGGGCTGAAAATGTCACATATGTGGCAAAAGACAAAAACCTACAGATGCTAGAACCCAAGTGATCCCCCAATAGGATAATCCCAAGTATATCCACACCAAGAACATCACAATAAAACTCATGAAAACCAATGACAAAAAATATATATATATTGAATGCAGTTAAGAGATTATACCTTCATCATAGAAGAATGATTGACATTACAGCAGATTTTTTATTAGAAACCACCAGGAACAGAATAAAGTGGCACAACACTTTTTAAGTGCTGATAGAAAAGAACTGTCAACCCAGAATCCTATATCCAGTGAAAATATCATTCACTCGAGAAGGGAAAATCAAGACATTCTCAAAAAAACAAAACAAAACATAGAACAATTAAGAGACTTTGTCACCAACAAGATAGGATCCGAACCCGCGGCAGGAGCGCTGCTGCACTCCCAGCACCGCACTCTCCCGAGTGCACCACGGGCTCGGCCCTGAGTCAGGTTTTTATTACTTCCTTCATGCAGCAACAGTGAGACCACCCCTCCTGTGGTGTAAGTGGAGGCCTCAGTGTGGGAGAGTGACAGGCACTGTCCTCCCTCCCAGGCAGGGAGGTCTCAGTAGCGGGCTCAGGGGAAGTTCTACCACCCCCCAGTGCCAGGGGAGGCTGAGGAGGGAACTTGGGCTCTACCTCCAGCTGGCGTTCACTAATTGTCTCTCCCCGTGGCTCTGAGATAGCAGTGTTAGAGGGAGACAGCTGAAACAAAAGGCTTAAATAAGGTTTCATAACATACTATTCGAAAGGTCTAGGTTTCAATTAAAAAAAAAACACTTGTACCCAGAACCAGAAACATATAAACTGAATGAAAAATGGCAATTAATAGAGAACAATACTGAGATGACAGGGATGTAGGAATTATCTAACAATGGTCTTAAAAGCTTTCCAAGAGCTATTGAAGACATGCTTGAAACACATGAAAATATAAAAAGCCTCAGCAAAGGAACAGAAGATATAAAGAGGAACCAAATAAAAAATTCAGAACCAAAAAATAAAATGACTGAAATTAAAAACAAACGAACAAATCCAAACCCCAAACCAAACCAAACACTCCCCCCACTCCGAAGTCCTCAGTGGACGGTCTCAGCAGCGGAATGGATGAGGATAAGAATAAGAAAAAATCAGGGAACTGGAAGGTAGAACAACAGAAAAAGAAATTTCTCTGTCTGAATGAGAGCGAGAAAATAGGCTAAAAATCAACAACAACAAAACCTAGAGCCCCAGAGACCTGTGGAATATAACAAGAGTCCAATATTTGTGAAATCAGAGTCTAGGGGATAGCAAAGGAAAAGGGTGGGGCTGAAAATGTCACATATGTGGCAAAAGACAAAAACCTACAGATTCTAGAACCCAAGTGAGCCCCAATAGGATAATCCCAAGTATATCCACACCAAGAACATCACAATAAAACTCATGAAAACCAATGACAAAAAATGTATATATATTGAATGCAGTTAAGAGATGATACCTTCCTCATAGAAGAAGAATAATTGACATTATAGCAGATTTTTTATTAGAAACCACCGAGAACAGAATAAAGTGGCATAACACTTTTTAAGTGCTGAAAGAAAAGAACTGTCAACCCAGAATCCTATATCCAGTGAAAATATCATTCACTCGAGAAGGGAAAATCAAGACACTCTCAAAAAACAAAACAAAACATAGAACAATTAAGAGACTTTGTCAGCAACAAATACTTTGTCAGCAACAACTACTATAAAATAACAACTAAAGTAAGTTCTCTAAACAAAAAGTGAATAAAAATACTATTGGAACATCATTGTTATGGATAAAATTGTATCCCCTCAATAAATATGTTGAAGTTCTAGCTCCTGGTGTGTGTGAATGTGATCTTATTTGAAAATAGGGGTTTTGCAGATAAAAATTAATATAACATAAGATCATGCTGGAGTACAGTGGGCCTTAATCCAATATACTTGGTGCCCTTATGAGAAGAGAAAACTTTGGAAACAGACACATGGGGAAAACACGTGATGACAGAAGCTAAGGTGGAGTGACACAGCTGTTAACCAAGGGTGCTGAGGACTGGCATCCAACACCCAAAGTGAGGATGAGGCAAGGAAGGATCCCCATACAGGTGTCAGAGGGCGTTCTGCCTTCCTGACACCATCGTTTGGAACTTCTGTCCTCTAGAACTGAGAGACAACAAACTTGTGTTGTTTTAAGCCATTCAGCTTGTAAACTGAGAGACAACAGATTCGTGTTGTTTTAAGCCATTCAGTTTGTGGTATTTTGTTATGGCAGCCAAGGAAACTAGTACAATCATGGAGGAAGATAAACATAGTAGTAAAAAAAAGATGAGTAAATATAATTGACTTGCCTTTTTTCTGAGTTTTCCAAAATATGATTGGTGGTTGAAATGGCTCTAATGTGGTTCTAAATGTATATAAGAAATCTAAGACAGTTGTATTATAAATGAAGGAAGCCAGCAATTACACAAAAGAAGATAAGGTTTCTATACTTAAACAGGTCAAATAACGATGTCACTAGACTACGATAAGTTTCTATATATAAAATGTAATATCTGACACAACCATTAAAGACATAGAATAGAAACACACTCAAAATATACTACAGAGAAGCCAAAGTGAAAAGTTCAGAATTGTTTTCTGCCACAGAATGCAGAAAATATAAAAGAAATAAGAAACAGACTGAAAAACAAAAACAAACCCAGAAAATAAAAATAAAATGTCATACTGAATCCCTATCCTAACATCAATTACATAAAATGTAAAGCGACTAAACACACCAATTAAAAGACAGACATTGGCAGAGTAAATTTAAAAAACATGACCCAATTATAAACCGTCTACAAGAAGCTTAGTTCAAATACAATGTCATAGACATACTAAAAGGAAAAGGATAGAAAAAGAAATATTACACAAACATTAATCAAGTTGAAGTCAGATTTGCTATACTGATATCAAATAAAGTAGAATTAAGAAGTAAAATTAGCAAACACAGAAAAAGTCTTCATATAAAGATAAAAAGGTCAATCTAACAACAAGATATGATAATACTAAATGTGTATGCACCAAACAACAGAGCTGTAAAATACATGGAGCAAAAACTCATAGAAGTAAAGGGAGAAATAGAGAAATCCAAAATATAGTCAGAGGGTTTAATGTCCCTCTTTCAACAATTGATAGAACAACCACACAGAAAATCAGCATGAATATAGAAGAACTCAACTGCATCATCATCTAACAGCAATAAATCAATAGTTGTATAACACACCACATTTCAACAACAAAATACACATTCTTAAGTGTGCATGAAACATTTTTCAGAAAGGTCCTTTATCGGGACATAAGAACCTTGAATATTTTTAAGGTAATGAAATCACACAAAGCATCTTTTGTGACTACAGTGAAATTATTAGACATCAATAAATGAAGGACATTTGAGTAATTAACAACTATGTAAAAGTTAAGGAACAGATTTCTAAATAACCAATGTGTCACAGAAGACACCACAAGGAAAATTAGAAAACACTTTGAGATGAAGACAAAACCACAACTTACGAAAATGTACTAGATACAATAATTGAATACAGCCAAAGCATTGCTAAGAGGAACATTTATATCTCTAAGTGAATATATTTTTTAAAAAAGAAAGATCTCAAGTCAATATGATAACATTCTACCTTTAAAAAAACTGGAAAAAGAACAAACTAACTTAAAGAAGCAGAAGAAAGTACTAAAAATTAGAGTGTAAGCTAATAAAATAGAGAATAGCAAACAGTAGAGAAGAGCATTGAAAAATTTGGTTGTTTGAAAACTTCAACAAAATTGACAAACCTATAGGTGGCCCAAGAAAAAAATAGAAAATCTGGATACACCCATAACAGGTAAAGAGATTGAAATAGTAGTCATAAACTTCCCACAAAGTACAACTCAGAATCTGTTTGCTTCATCAATGAGTCCTACCAAGCATGTAAAGAATAATTAATACCAACACTTCACAAACTCTTGCAAAAAGCAGAAAAGAAAGAAAAGCATCTCAACTTACTCTCCAAGGCCAGTATTGACTGCTACCCAAACCAGCCAAAAATATTACAAGAAAAGAAAACTACTAAATGACATCTCATAAGAATATGGATGCAAGAACTCTTAATAAAATACTGGAAAACTGAATCCAGTAATATATAAAAAGAATTATATAGTCAGACCAAGTAAGATTTATTCCAGAAATACAAGGTTTGCTTAATATTCAAAAATCAAATCAATGCCATACACCATATTAATAGAATAATGGAAAAATACATGGTATTAGCAATAGATGCAGAAAAAGCACTTAACAAAATCCCCTATTTTTTCATGATAAAAATAGTAAACAAACTAGAGGAGGAACCTTCATTATCCTGGTAAAGGGCATTTACAAAAACTGATGGCTAACATCATACTTACAGGGAAAGATTAAATGCTTTTCCCTCAGATCAATCATTAGACAGAGTTGCCTGCTCTTGGCAATTCTATTGTGAGGCTAACATCATACTTACAGGGAAAGATTAAATGCTTTTCCCTCAGATCAATCATTAGACAGAGCTGTCTGCTCTCGGCAATTCTATTGTGATGGAGGGTCTAGCCAGAAAAACTTAAGTAAAAGCTATCAATATTGTAAAGAAAAAAGTAAAATTATCTCTATTAGTAGATGATTTGACCTTGAATATAGACAGTCTTTCAGAAGACACACACATATCTACTGTAACTAATACTCAGCAAGTTTGCAGGATACAAGATCAGTATAAAAAATCAATTGCATTTCTATACTTTAGAAATAAAAATTCAAAATGAAATTAAGAAAAAAATTCAATTTTCAACAGTATTATAAAGCATAAAATATCTTGTAATAAATATCACAAAATGGATACAAGATTTACATACTGAAAAATCACAAACACTAAGAGAAATTAAAGAAAAACCAAGTAAGTGGAAAGATAGACCATGTTTATGTATAAAAAGACTTGGCATTTTTGTAAGTGGTGATACTTCTTTAAATGGACCTATACTGAGTGACATCCCTTTCTAAATTCTGGTTTCCTTTTTTCCCCCCACAAATTGATAAGCTGATCTTAAAATTTTTTTTTGGAAATGCAAATGACCCAGAAAGGAAAATTGAAAAACAACAAATTTGAAGGACTGTCTTAGTCAGTCCAGGCTTCTCTATAACAAAGTGTCATAAATGGAGTTGCTCAAAAACAACATAAATTTATTTCTCACACACCTGGAGGCTAGAAGTCCGGGACCCAGCTGCCAGCATGGTTGGGTTCTAGTGAGGACCTGGACAGTCCACAAGTCTTCAGGTGTCCAGACAGCTGTCTTCTCCTATTCTTACATGATGGATGGGAGTGGGAACTCTCTGAAATCTCTTCTGTAAGGGCACTAATCCCATTACAAGGGCTCCACTCTCATGACCTAATCACCTTCCAAAGTCCCCACCTCCTAATTCCATCATGTTAGGGATTAGCATTTCAGCATGTGAACTTTAGACACAAACATTCAGTCCATTGCAAGGACTCACACTTGCCAATCAAAACTGACTCCAAAGTTACAGTAATCAAGATGTAGTGGTACTGTCACAAGGATAGACATGTAGATCAATTAAATAGAATTGGTGGGACTTCTTCAATATTAGAAACATTTTGCTTTAAAAGACAACATAAAGAAAGTTAAAGAAAAACCCACAGAATGGGAGAAAATATTTGCAAATCATATATCTGGTAAGAAACTTGTATTTAAAGCATATGAAGACCATAGCAATAAAAAATACAAATAACCCAACTAAAAATAGGCAAAATATTTTAAAATTCATTTTTTTCAAAGAAGATATACAAATGGCCAATAAACACATGAAAAGTTAATCAATACCATTAGTCAGAGAAATGACCATTAAAACCACACAAGGTACTAAATCACACCCGCTAACATGGCTACGATCTAAAAACTGGAAAATGGCAAGTGTTGGTGAGGATGTGGGAGGCTGGACCCTCGTGACTGCTGGTGGAAATGTAAGATGCTGCCGTGGGGACAGTTTGACACTAACGTTGACGTTCAACGTCATTGAAATTTAATACTTAAAGCGAACAAACAATGTTTTTGTTACAAAATATTTTAATAGTCTGTTTGGTACACCAAATAAAACTTAAAAAGTTAACATCAGGGGCTGGCCTGTTGGTGCACTTGGTAGAGTGCAGCACTTGGGAGTGCAGCGGCGCTCCCGCCGAGGGTTCGGATCCCATACAGAGACCAGTCTGCTCACTGGCTGAGTGCCATGTGGGAGCGACACCGAGGGTTGCGATCCCGTTGCCGGTCGTGGTACGGGTGCGACACCGAGGGTTACGATCCTGTTACCGGTCACGAAAAAAAAAAAAGACAAAAAAAAGTTAACATCAGTATTGTCTGTTAAAATATAACAGTTTACTTCATGTAGCACCCACAACAAAGCAGTTACTTGAAATTTCAGTAACAGTGTATAAGAACCATCTTAGGAAGTTTGAGTTTTTATTTCATGAGTAAAATCATTTATGGCATTTGATTGTCACCCCGGGCAATAAACACTCAAGTGGTCACTGATTTTAGCCTTGTCAAAACAGACACGTGGATGTTTGGTTTGTTTGGTGCACATGGTCATAGCTGGGTTAGGTGCAGTGTAGAGGTTAAGCAATTGTCTTTCTGTGCAACAGACCCAGCTGAAGAACGTACGGCAATTTATCCTACAGGCATTTGAATGCTTAGTCACTTAAGGGTATGAGTTTAGAGGATAAGCTCCTCTGTGGACCTTTCCACAAATTCCAGAGAGACACGGAAGCACTTGCAGTAAGTGCCCCGTTTGTCCCTGCACATGTTGTAACGGCAAGTTCAGCTCAGTTTTGATTCTCAAACTGCTGTTCTTTTGTAACA
>NW_007735260.1:60204-62119 GCF_000696425.1 Galeopterus variegatus | reverse complement strand
AACAAATACAACATGAGCAGGTTTAGAATGTTGTGTTACTCTAGTCTCTCGCCGTCATTTCATCTATGTATTTTGACAATATGCCATGTTATGGTCGCAACAGGAATGGTCTCTGTCTCTGTCTCTGGCTCTGTCTCTCTCTCTCTCTCTCTCTCTCTCTGTCTTTCTAGCTCAGGATTACGATGTGCTTCAGGTCCACCTTGTACATTTTTTGCCCCAGTCCTAAAATCAGATCTGGATGCCACGTGTGTTTGTTTTTACCGGACTAATGATGGTCTTAAAATAATCAATTGTTTTTTGTTTAATGAGCATTCTTAGATTTGAGGAAGATTCCCCATTTCTTACTATTTTCATGATTAGTTCTGTTTGTGTTCTAAGAAATTTTTGCCTATTCCAAGGGCGTTGAGATAGTCTTTTATTTTTTTCTAGAAGTTTTATCATTTTACCATTTATGTTTAGGTCCATTATCTATAATTATAAATTAATTTTTGTGTACCATGTCTAGTAGGTATAGAAGTTTATATTTTGCTGTTCATATAGATGTCCAGTATTTCCAGAATTATTTATTAAAAAACCTTTTCCCCATGGAATCAAATTGATTAGCTATTCTAAAACAAGTTGACTGAATTTCTGTAAATATGTTTCTCTACTCTTGATTAATTTCCAATGATCTATATTTTTCTCCTTACACCAATATCCCATTGTCTTAATCTCTAAAGCTTTATAAAAAGGCTTAAAATTAGATGATGTAAGTCCTCTCTCTGAGTTTTTCTTTTCCAAATTGATTTTGGCTGTTCTAGGTCCTTTGACTTTTCATAAGATGTTTCGAATCAGTTTTCTAACTTCTACAAAAACAAGCAAACAAAAAACACCTGCTAGGAATCTTGACTGGTATTCTGCTGAATCTGTAGATTAACACTGATGATTTTGCAATATTTCAATTCATGGACATGCTTTATGTCTCTATTTACATAGGTCCTCCTTAGTTTTCCCCCTCAGGATTTTGTATAGAAACCTACAGTTGAATGCATTGGTCATTTATTTAATTTTAAGGATTTTCCCTCCTCCTTTAAAGATTCTTCTGATTTAGGTTAAGTGATTTCTGAGTAATCAGGACCTAGTGAAGGAAAGTAAGCAAAGGATTTTATCTAATGCAGAACATGGAAAAGAGGCTACTAGAGTCTTGGGTCAGAGCTCATCTGTGTGACCTTAACAACGACAGCTGCCTAACTCTTCACATGTGATGATTCTTTGTCTGAGGAGAACGCTCCCTTCCAGCCTCAGCTCACACTTGTGTGTGTGGACAGCTGCTTGCCGTCGCTGGCACCAGTTTTTGACTGTCTGGTGATAATTGTGTGTCCATCACAGACTCCTCGTGAGAGTGACATGAGGTTGTCCCCTGACCATCGCTGTGGCCTCTGTCCTCGTGGTCAGGCACATGCCATTGGCTCACAGGGAGTTCAGTCTTAGCGTCTGTGACTTGCGTGTCAATGGCAGGAGCAGATTCTGCTCAAAACTCACAATGAAAAGATGCGCTGGGGACTCAGGCCAACGTGAAAACCCGGCAGCCTCTGTCCCCTCCTCACGCCCATCCTTATCTTGTTCCTGCTTCTCTTTTTCCCGTTCGCGTCACCAGGAATTGCACTCACTTCCTTCTTGAGCACAGGACACAGAAGGGCCCATGGAGCCCGCTGTCCTCCCGTGTCCAGAGCCCCCCGACTTCACCCTCCGCACATGTGTTGCTGTTTTAAGGATACACGAAAGCTACCCTGTGATGACAATTTGATAAATGAGTTAGGGTGAACACTAGAAATAATGTTTTGATTCACAAAACCTCTAATCAATAAGGCTGATGAAAGTTTTCAGAAAAGTGAGGTTCCCCAAATATCGATTTCCTTAAATGTAAACATGAATT
>NW_007735260.1:42142-59287 GCF_000696425.1 Galeopterus variegatus | reverse complement strand
CCTCGCTCAGCCAGTGAGCGGCCGGTCTGTATGTGGGATCCGAACCCTCGGCGGGAGTGCTGCCGCACTTCCCAAAAACATGAACTTTTATAAAAGTTCCCTCCATGTGTTCAAGCCCATTTCCTAGGGGTATGGAATGGAGCACAAAACACACATGCATATGCACATGGACACACACAATACAACCTGCAGGCACACATGAACATGCATGATGACACATGCCACACATACACATCTGCACACACATGTGCACACCTGCATGAACATGTGCATACACACATGATTACACAGCCACACATATATGCACATGATTGCACACACCACACATTGCACACCCTCACGCACATGTACACACTCATGATTGAATATGCTATGCACAGAAGTGCACACTCATGATTGAACATGCACACGTGTGCAGTTGCATACACACACATGCACAGGACACACTCTTTTCTTTGGTACCTTGCAAGTAGCTAGGAAGATCTAAGACATGCTGAAGGGTATATGTGTTCATTTGTAACCGAGGTCACCGCAGGCATGAAAACTTTACACCCAGTATCAGCAAGGAACCAAGAGATCAGTAGGTGTCTGTGTAAATGAAAGGACTTTATTAATTCCTCTGTCCATCATCTGTCTGCTGACAAAAGGACTTGGGTTTGGGGTATTTAGTGAGTCCTGCTCCACGTAAGGTGGGCTGGGGAGGAGGTGCTGAGATTGACCCTGGGAGGAGGAGGAGGAGGAGAGGAGAAGCACAGCAGGATGTTTCCTAACCTGGAGGGTCTACTGGGCCCGCCTGCCGCCCCCAGCCCACCCATGTCTGCAGGCCTCCTGTTCACTCACCGACTAGGCTGGCCTCCCTCGGAATAGGAGGAGGTGAGGACCATCCTGGGAGGAGGAGGAGGGGTGAGGAGCACTCTCAAGGGAACACAAGTGCGAGTCATCCTCCGGGAACTGTAGCACTGAACCACGGGGTCTCTGCTGTGTCAACAGTAGCCTGTGCCCCACCTGCTCCTTCTCCAGGGCCTACGTTCCCTGGGAAACGTCCAAGCCTGACTCCGGGGTGCAGGGAAGGAAACGCACCTGAACCTGCAGGGAGTTCAGCCCTGAGTAGGAGCTTTTCTTGCAGGAGCCTGGGTTTCCACCTCAGTCTCTGGCTGAGAGTTTCTTGCCTAAATGTGATTCCCACTGAAGTAATCAACTGGCTTATCTGAAGGATTAATTCAACTGCCTGAACGTGTCACATGGTGCCCAATGTTGTGACACTGAGGAGAAGGAATTAGGTTATAAAATTATGAGAACATGATGCAAAAACTTGCACAGAAGAGTTTGGCCACTTTCCAATGCACAGTCTTCACTTGAGGAAGCAAATTCATAAACACACTGGTGGATATACTTAACCTTCCTGCCAAAGCATAATTGTTTCCAAAGACACGTGCCATGAAAGGGGAGCTGGGACCCCTTGTCAGGGTCTCTGGGACAGCTTCTGGCTGCAGACACAGAGCCTCCCCACGAGTCTTCACGGCCTCCAGGATGTGGAACTACAGGAAGTGACCGCGGGCCTTTCTGCCTTTCTCTTTAATTGCCTGTGACCTTGACTTCCTCCATGGGGACTGAATCACACAAACGAGGAGGAAGGACGTCTGCAGCCGGGGTCCAGCGTCTCCAGTGCCACCTCCTGCCTCCGTGGAGATCACCTTCCTGTCTTCAGCTGTTTCTCTAATCCCTTTTCACGTACGTAATCCGAATTGTGGGGAATGTTCTTTTGTCAACTGACCCGAAGTCGGTGATCTGCCCGGGTGGCAAGCCCTCTTCTGGGGAGATGGCCCGGGGCACCACCGCACCGTGTCAGCGCCCTCTGTGCCTCCTGGACCTGCTCTCGCCCTCGGATGTCCGTCTTGCCTTTGGCCCTTCTTGTCTGTCCCTCTATCCCTCTGCTTGGACCAGGGGCAGTTTTCTCTCTGTCCCCAGCACCTCCACAAGCTGACGGTGGTAATTGGGAAACTGGTGTTTTCTCCCGCAGATTGTGAATTATTCCTTGGGGGAGACCTTTCCCCACCGACAGAGTAAGAACAGGCTGTCTTAGAGCCCTGGAGTTTCTACGCTGGTTCCTCCACTTGACACTTGTGTGACCTTGGGCGAATATCTGACTCTCCTTAACCACAGTTCCTTCATTTGCACCAGGGATAGTAACAGCACCTGCCTCACTGCCGTCCTGGACACAGGGACAAGCCACAGAGTCTCTTGGTTCAAACCTGGTCCAAGAAAGGCACAAAGGGACTAATTAGAATGTGTTATCAGCTGCCAATTGACCTGAGCTGGGGCAGTTCTGGCATGGCCCTCTCTCCCTGGGGACACTGGACACACCTTTCAGGAACTCAGAGAAGGCTCTTTCCTTATCTCCACAGTCATTCCCATTGATGTTGGATTCAAATGGTCTGTCCCTTTACAGATGAGATCGTTTGTCTACAAAGGGTGTGGCTGTGTTGCTTATGGGACACCTCTGGTCAGAGGCTGGTGGACACTCTGGACTCCTGAGTCTTTCATTCTTAGACACTCTTCAGAGGCTGGAATCCTGTCTGAAGGAGAATCACTGTTTCTTTTTTCTGTTCCTTTGCTTTCTCCTCCCAGTAGGTGGTAAAAAGGTACATATATATGTACACACACATATATACACATGTATACACACACACGCACGTGCGCAAATGCACATGCACGTGCAAACACACACACACACATATATACCATAAATCCTGAAAACATGTAGTTCATTCATATATAGTTGGTTTCTGTTGTTGCTGCTGTGAAGAAACGTGAGCTAAAGGAAATGCTCAGCATCCCTTTGACAAGGTTGGCGGAGTTTTTAGCAGAATTCGTCAGAGCACAAAGCCCTCTGAGTCTGAGAGGAGTCCACCCAAAGACTCTCCCCAGAACATGGGGGTTGGAGCAGAGTGAAGGGACCAGCTCTCTCAGACTCCCTTCCCTACTTCTCCCAGCAACTCTCCGTGAGTCTGCTGTGAATTAAGAAGCAATTAGGCAGCAGATAAAGGGCCATCCACACGATTGACATTTGGAACAGTTCAGTCACGCCAGAGGGAAACCTCCCTTGTGCCGATTTTGGTGAAGCCTTGTGTTGGTGTGGAATGTGGCTCCCCAAAGAGGCTGTATCTCCTTCCTGAGGTCTGCAAACTCCCCTTCCAGCTTGTGCATCTTTGGGGAGCTTTCTGCTCTAGGGCTTAATGACCTGAAGGTCCCCCAGTAATCACCGCCAGCGAAGCCGAGCGCCCCTTCCTGCGGGAGCTTTTGCTTCTGACGCCCCCGTCCTGGTGAGGCAGATACAAGCACAACACTGCGGGGACTCACGCTGCAGAAAGGCCCTGGCTGCATCGTTCCCAGCTGGGACTCCATGCATAACCGATAAGTTATGTAAAACCTCCCTTGTGCCGATTTTCGTGAAGCCCTGTGTTGGTGTGGAATGTGGCTTCTCAAAGAGGCTGTATCTCCCTCCTGAGGTCTGCAAACTCCCCTTCCAGCTTGTGCATCTTTGGGGAGCTTTCTGCTCTAGGGCTTAATGACCTGAAGGTTCCCCAGTCATCACCACCAGCGAAGCCGAGAGCCCCTTCCTGCGGGAGCTTTTGCTTCTGACGCCCCCGTCCTGGTGAGGCAGATACAAGCACAACACTGCGGGGACTCACGCTGCAGAAAGGCCCTGGCTGCATCGTTCCCAGCCAGGACTCCGTGCATAACCAATTAGTTATGTAGATACATCCCTGGAAGGAGACGATCTGCTAGGAGTGAATTTAAAGTAGGCTAAAAGGTGGGGGAAAAAAGAGCTGACTTTTAAAATAATATGCTCAAATAAATTTTGAAGATTTTATTTAAAAATCGCACAACCACTAACGGCAGGATATTGGTCCAGTTTACTTTCTGGGTCTCCACGATCTCATCTGTAGAGGAAGATACGCACGTCCTCTAGATACTTTTTAAAGTTTAAGTAAAATTCACAAAAGACAAAAATTAACTATTTTAAGGTGCAAAATTTGGTAGCATTTAGCACCTCCACAATGCCGTGCAATCACCACCTCTGTCTAGCTCCAGAACATTTTCGTCACTCCAAGAGGAACTTCCTCGCCCACTGGCGTCTCTCCTGCCCTCTGCCCCAGCCCAGCCTCCCCCAATCTGCTCTCTGTCCCTAAGAATTTACCTGTTCTGCATACTCCACCTACAAAGAGTCATACGACACGTGACCTTTTGTGTCTGGCTTCCTTCACTTCGTATAACATTCTGAGGTTTGTCCACGTTAGAGCGCATGTGAGAACTTCATTCCTTTACATGGAGGAGTATTATTGTGTTGTGTGGATGGACCGCAGTTTGTCTGTCTGTTCATCAGTTGTCGAACATTGGGCTGTGTCCACTCTGTGGCTACGATGAACAATGTTTCATGAACGTTCATGCACAGATGTTTGAGAACCTGTTTTCGAGTCCCTGGATCCATACCTAGGAGTGGGATTGCTGGGCCATGTGATCATTGCACGTTGAACTTTCTGAGGAGCCCCTCTGGGAACCTTTAAGAGTTAAGAGAGCACATGTGTGCGTGTCCAGACTGCCCCAGCACACGGTGGGTCCTGCCACTCCTTTAGTAATTGACAAATACGTGACACAATTCTAGCAACTTCCCCAGCCCTTAGAGACTGAAAATGGCAACAATCAAAGACCTATGTGCCTGTGACCACTTTGGAACTTTTAAAAAACTGAAAAAACATATATTTTGCAGAATATTCCTCAGTTCAAACTGTGCCCTGTTTTCTCGTGACGGGGTGAGGTTATGGATTTGGGGCAAGAGCCCCACAGAAATCCCGTTGAGCCCTCTCTGTGTGTCCTGCTGCGGTGGCTTCATTCATGATGAGGTTTTGTCTGGTAATGGCGATGTCGACCTGGTCCCCGACAAAGATGCTCGGAGACAGGCTGGGGCTGTTTCTCCCCAGACCTCCACCCTCTGGCTTTACCTCCATCCCAGTCTCACACTGACTCTCTCATCAGCGGGTTCTCCTGTGCAGAGGAGTTGCCCCTTCCCCGCATGTTAGTTGACTATTTGTTTACTTGTATCCTATGGACACATAAAGATCTATGTTACTCGATGGCATAAAATCCATTCTTTAATTTTGTTGCTTCAGCTGCTGCAGCGTGGGACGAGTTCTTTGCTGCATTCTTTTGACAATTACCCCCTTCTTTTGAGGGGCTCTTCCTCGCTTTTTGGCACACTAGATGCTCTGAGCTCATCTTGTATTTTCCTGCCTCAGCCCGGGAACCAACCTTCAAGGATTTCAGGTCCCTTAGGCTGGAGACTGGTATTTAGAAACTAAGATCTGGGTGCCAGTTGTGCTCCTTGCTACTGGGGCATCGTGCTTGTAGGGCCTCTCAGCAGTTGGACCCAGGAAACTTACGTGTGGACCCTAAGCACATGCGCGTCCACGCTTCTGCATCTGTCTGTCTGCACATGAAGTCAGTTCAACACCCCCGGGTGCACCTGGCCTCCCTCAGTGTCCCTAAGGTCGAGAAAGCTGGCTGTCCTCACCTGTGCAGATTTACCTGTGCAATTCTAGTTTCAGAATTGCACGCCCAGCCCCGCAGAGATGGCGGGTGGCCCCTCTCTGTGGCATCTCTTACCGTCCTCTGTCTTTCCACAAATGAGCACAGTTGGTGTGCTTTTTCTCAGTCTCCTCCTTTCTCTCACAAAGGGTCACATGCCACAGACCCTCCTGGGGCTTCACTGTCACCTAATAGTGTACCCTAGAAGCAGTCCCTATCCCTTCACGGGGATCGTCTCACTCTTTTTCAAGCCACTTGGGACTCGGTTGTATGGACGTAGCAGCGTCGACTCGATCCTCTTCTGCATAGTAGCACTGTGTGTGCCATTTACGAGGCGCCCCAGAAAGTCTGTGAGAAAATGGAATTGAAAGGTAATACGAATCTTTCCACAAACTTTTTGATGTGCCCTCGATTGTAATAAATGTGTTCTCTGTTTGTTGTCTTTTGACTTGCTCTGGTGTTTGTTTATCATGCATTTAAAACTTGTTTACTAGTCGAATCTATCAAGCTTTTCTTTATCACCTCTGGATTTTGAGTCACAGTTAGAAGTTAGAGTTTGCCAATGTCTTCTAGAAACGATATGGTTTCACTTTTTACTCTTAGATCCCTGATCCCCTTTGAGCTTATTCCTGTGCATGGCCTGAAATGGAAATTTAGTTATTCCTTTTACAAATGACTACTCAGTTGTCCCAGGACAATCTACTGAAACGTTTGTTTTTATCCCAGAGCTTAGAGACTCCATCGCTGTCATATGCTAAATTTTCACCCGTGTTTGGGTCTATTTCTGGTATTTTTGTTCATGCACCACAATTTTGTTATTATAGAGATTTTATAGTACTGTCTGGTGAGGTCCTCTTTCTATTTCTGGAAAGTTTTCATTATTATTATAGTTTGAAGTATGAGCTCTCTTCCACCTTCTTGTTTTTCTTCTCAGAGATTCTACATGAAATGGTTCCTTCTTTTCCTGTCTTCCATGACCACGGCTTTTTCCTGACGTGGTACTTTGTGTGTCATTTTCCTTCTGGTGGTAATTTCCCACCTCTCTTTGGTGTTCCTTATGACACTTCCATTTGTGACTCGAGTCTGTCCTCTCTGGGGCACCTTTCAATGCATTCTTTTTTAAAAAGTAATAGGCTCCTGTTAGAGCAGTTCTAAGTTTATAGTGAAACTGAGCAGCAAGTGCAGAGAGCCCCCGTGAGCCTGTCAGCCTCCCGCCGACACACACACACACATTCTCCTGTCATGGGTGTCTCGCACTAGTGTGGCACACGTATTACAGTTGATGAAAGAGCATCGATACATTACTCTTCACTCACGTCTGTAGTTTACACTGGGTTTTACCTTGGTGTTGTACAATCTATACATTTGGACACGTGTGTAATGACATGTATGCCCCATGACAGCATCGTACACAATCGTTTCGATGCCTCGAGATTCTCCGTGCTCCACCTTCCCATCCCTTCCTGCCCCCAACTCCCACCAACATTTTTGTTGTTGTTGTTGCTATTTTCATAGTTTTGTCTTTTCAGAGGGTCATAGAGTTGGTTGTTTCCAAATGTGGGCTCTTATGATTGCAGCTGTTACAGACATTCATGTACAGTTTTTTGCATGGACATAAATTCTCAACTCCTTTAAGTAAACACCGAGGAGGAGGATCGTGGAATTGAATGGGAAGAGTGTTTAGTTTTGTGAGAAACCACCGTCCAAGTTGGCTGCACCATCCTGTGGTCCCCAGAAGTGACTGAGAGTCTGCTGCTCCGTGTCCTCGCCAGCATGTGCTGGTGTCAGCGTTCTGGACTCTGGTCACCGTGGTAGACCTACAATGGTGTTTATCCCTCTTTTTGAAGATAATTTTTTCTTTTTCTTCCATTTCTTTCCTGAGTTTAGTCGATTCTTTTTTCATTACTCTATTTTTCATCCATGTATGGTTTCAGTTTTTGTCCATTTCTGATTCGAGGTGGCTTTTCGGATCTTCACAGGCTCATTTAAGGATCTTTCATTTTTCATGGAGTGTCGACTTATGATTTCCTTCTGCCTCGTGGCTATTTTGGGGGGTAGGAATTTCCCTCAGCTGATTTTTGTGGACATTTGCTTCCTGATTTTCTGCAACAATTCTGTATGAATTTTGCTCTTCCCTTATTTATTTTGGTGGCGTTGGGTGTTTTGTGAGCCTGGCAGGACTGCCCTGTGGCTTGTGTTGTTGGTGTTTATGTGGGGCTGAGAGAGCTGCGGCCCTCAGGCCTGTGGTGATTTGTCTTCGGGGCCCTTTGTCACCTTCACCTTTTCAGCTCCAGGAACCCTGCATTTGGGAGACTGGCCTGTAAGTCACACTGCTCCTGAACCCCGGGGTCTGGCCCTGAACAGGTGGACTTTGAGGAGGACCCACCCTTGCCAGGGCACTCCCCACCCCGTGGTCCTCTGCTGCATCCCCGGTGTCCCCCGTGTGGGGCTGGGCTCTGTCCCAGGTCTCCTGCTCTTTCTCATTTGCTCTCAGCTGTTCTGCAGCTTGTCTCTCACTCTCTTGCAGGGGCATGCAGATGCAGTTTGCTCCTCCTGGGGGGCATTTCTACCGCCCCTTTGGTCTTCAGGCTCCACGTGGACCTCACCAGTAGCTCACACACCCTGAGTTCCTAGTCCTGCTTTCATTAAGTCTGTGAAGTCCTTGAGGCAGGGGCTGATCCCGAGGGTCCTTACATCTCCACTGCCGGGCATGGAGCACCAGCAGTGGGGTGCTTGATCTGGACACCGGCTCCATCATAGCTCAGTGCACCCCCACATTCAGTCACAGTGTCAAAGGGCTCAGTGGTGACCACCCAAGCACCAGGGCCGGGGACACTGGCCCCAAGCGTAGATGGCTTTTGCTGGGGGTGTCCACCCATCACGCCGAGAACCTGGACCCTGCAGTGGCACCTGGACTAGGTGACGTGCTCACACAACCTAGAACACAAACGCTTCAGGTTCTGTCCTTTAATGCGATGCTTATGATCATGAGCTCATTTATTCTGGGCTTTGGAAATATGATTTTTTTAAAAGGCACATAAGTGTCCGTTCTGACCTGTGATCCACCTCCTTTAAGAGAGATTTTAACGCGTCCTTCTCTGTCCCATCTCCTTCCTGTTTCTTTCTCCACACACAGGAGCTGGGGGCTGGACACCTCTCATATCAAACAAGAACCAGTGGCTGCTGATCGATCTTGGAGAGAGGGCAGAGGTCACCGCAGTGGCCACGCAGGGTGGGTACGGGAGCTCCAACTGGGTGACCAGCTACCTGCTGATGTTCAGCGACAGTGGCAGGAACTGGAAGCAGTACCGGTGCGAGGACAGCATCTTGGTAGGTCCCTTCCTGTGGCACCACCTCGGGGGCCAACTGCAGTAATTCCCATGGAGCAGCTCAGGTCACAGGCAGCATGGAGCAAGAAAGTCTCCAGAAGTGCCTGGCCAGGCTGTCGTGCATTTTCAAGCATATGACACGCATTTAGTAAGCATCTAAATGGGAAATAATTTCACAGCATGGTGAGAAAATTGAGGAAAAAAATAGTTTTCATTAAAAATGTGCACAGCATCATGTGCAATCAGTTTGTGTTCTGCACAGCAGTGTGAAGCCTGGTGTCCTGGCCATGTGGCTTCACATGGACCAGTGAGCACAGCCTTTACTGCTCCTTTAGGGGCGTCTGAGTGACACCAATTGAAGGGTCTCCCCATGGATGGCATGTCCGGAAATGCAGACGCTGCCCTGAGAGCTGTCAGGACCTGTCCTCCACCCCATGACCACAGTTACTCGGCCTTTGGGTGGAGACTTCACTGGGAGTCAGTGGCTTGTGTCTGTGACTGGTTAATAAACTGTCACATGCCCACATTTTCTCTGGGACAAAATGTTTCTGTTTGCCTAACTTTTGTGACTTTTAACAAGATATGCAACTTACCACATGTCTTTTATTACGTAATTATTTAGGTAACCTGTATACCTTCCTTTAGCCTTGCTGAACTCTGATGATGGTTTAAAATGTTCCATTTTGTGACTGGAGTGGGGCCCAAACCAAGATGCTGTAAGCAAGGCAGGCTACGTGAACACAGCGACACACGGAAGGGCGTCTGGGAGTGGGTGCTGTGGGAGCAGCGTGCAGGGACGCTGTCGGGGGGGAAGAGTGGCGTTCTATCAAGGTGGAACGACACCAGAGGGCTGGTTGGGTGTTAGGAGGACACGGGCACCTGCTGCTGTGAGGAACTCCTGATGTAAGGAACTCCCTCTTGCTGGGTTGTCATGACAAGAGGGATAAATGGGTGAGGAGGTGACACACCAGTCACCAGCATAGACTAGCCAGGAAGCCTCAGAGGGACAACTCTTGCTGGGAATCAACGCCCTCTTTCTGTCCCTCCTGCACCTGTGCTGTGTCACTAGCTTGTGAGGGCATTGGCATGATTCAGCCACTGCTGTCTCAGGGCAAGCTGGTGCTGCGACCTCCACCGGCAAACCAGACTGGACAGACAGCTCTTGACGTCCTGGGACCGCAGCTGCCGCGCCACGTCTGACTCTCTCCTATGACAGAACTTTCCTGTGAAGTGCATGTTAATACTTAATTCTACTAAGCTTTTCATTGCCGACCGGTTTTTAAAAAAGAAGATAAAAAAGATGGAGAAACTGTGAGATTTATCATCTTCCTGTCAACCAGGTCTGGGTGAGCTGGACTTGGGCATCATCTCTGCCTGTTGCTTACTCTCGGGGGAAACTGAGTAATGACATCTAGATGGTGGCACAGGGCAGGAGTCTCAGCACAGACCCCCTCTTGTGATGGACTCCAAACTGCATGGTCTGTGTTGGCTTATTCACCTATTCCCAATATCACCGTGTAAGCACCTTTAATTGTTACAAAATGCCATTTATTTTTTGGCATTTTTTTATTGTGGCAAAATATACATAAGCAAATGATTACCATTTTACCCATTTTTAAGTATATAGTTCTGTGGCCTAAAGCACATTCACATCGCCGTGCAGCCGTCACCAGCATCCACCTCCAGACAGTTTTCATCCGCCCAGAGGGAAACTCTGCACCCACTAAACGCCAGCTCTTCACCTCCCCTCCCCTAGCCCCGCACCCACTGTCCTACGTTCTGTCTCTACGAAGGTGACTCCTCTGAGACCTCAGGTGAGTGTAATCTTGCAGTACTTGTCTTTTTGTGACTGGCTCATTTCACTTAGCGTAATGTCCTCAAGGTTCTTCCATGTTGTAGAATGTGTCAGAATTTTATTTCTTTCTATTCCTAAATAATATCCCACTGTGTATATAGATTATGTTTTGTTTATCCACTCACCCACTGATGGACACGTGGGTTGTTTCCACACTGTGGCTATTGTGAGTTGTGCTGCTGTGAACATGGATGTACAAATATCTCTTTGAGTCCCTGCTCTGAATTCCTTTGGGTCTATACCCAGAAGTGGAATTGCTGGATCGTGTGGCAATTCTATGTCTAATGTTTTTGAGGAACTTGAATACTGTTTTTCATAGTGGCTGCACCATTTTACAATCCTACTGACAATGCCCAATGGTTTCTATTTCTTTACACCCTCACCAAGACTTGAAATTTTCTGGTATTTTGATAGTGGCCATTTTGATGGGCATGAGGTAATAACTTTTATGGGTTTGATTTGCACTTCACTAAGATAGTGATGTCGAGCATCTTTTCACCTGCTTGTTGCCCATTTGTGTATTTTCTATACAAATGCTTATTCAGATGCCTGGTCTATTACTTAATAAGATGATTTTTGTTGCTGTGGCTGAATTGTAGGGGTTTGTTATATATTCTGGATGTTAACCTCATATCAGACACATGATTTGCAAGTATTTTCTCCCATTCCCTGGGTTGCCTTTTTAGTTTGTTGGTAGTATCTTTTGATGCACAAAAGTTTTAAAATTTGATGTAGTTGAATATATCTTTTTTTCTTTTGTTGTCCTGCTTTATTTATATTTAATATAATATTACCAGTTTATACTATAATAATTTATTCTTAATTAATGCTAGTTGAGCTATAATTATCACTTTATATTCTAATATGGTTGTATTTCCTCTTTTTAATTTTCTTTTAACCAGAACTATTTTTACTTACACAGACATATGATCTCACTAGTTGATAATTACTAGTAGTGTACTATTATACTCATTTAAAATAAAATGGTGTTAATGCTAGTGTTTCCAACCCTAACATTCATAGTTTGATTAGAACCTCTGCCCTTTCCACAAGCATTTTTTTAGATATAAATTATAAAAGCCAGTATTAATTAACTTAAATATTTACTTTCATTATGTAAAATATTAACACTCTTGGTTAATGAAAAGTTTTTTTTTTTTTATTTTTTTTAGCTTCATCACTGTGTTGGTAGATCTCTGACTTTATAAATTATTAGGGGCCAGCCCGGTGGCGCACTGGATAGTGCGCCGCTTGGGAAGCGCGGTGGTGCTCCCGCCCGAGGGTTCGGATCCCACATACAGACCGGTTCCCGCTCACTGGCTGAGCGAGGTGCGGGAGCAACACCGAGGGTTGCAATCCCGTCGCCGGTCTCCGGTCCGGTACGGGGGCAACACTGAGGGTTGCGATCCGTTGCCGGACACGGAAAAAGACAAAAAAGACAAAAAATAAATAAATAAATAAATTATTAGATTTTGCTTTGGTGCCCCTTCCTCAAAATACCCAAAGATATTCCATGGAGGTCTTGCTGCGGTTTTCCTGTGTGAGCACATTGGCTACAGCCCTGCAGACTTTATCCTCAGGACTGACATCCCCCAGCCTCCTGCAGGGCCCTGCCCCCCACCTGGGGTAACAGGCTGTGGGTTCACTCCCCCCCGCATGGAGGCCTCTCTGTGCTCCTATAACCAGGTGTATCCAGAGCTCATTCTGCAGACCCTTCTTCTGCTCTACTTTGTGAAATGAATCTTTCATTGGCTGACTTTGGCGGTCTGTCGTCCAAGCTCAGTCTTCACCGTTAGTACTGATCATGGAGGATTAGCCAAAAAAAATGAAACACATAAACAAAGAACAGTAGTTTCTACTGACCTTACACTCTGTGTGCCTGCTGGTAATTTCCTGGGATGACTGACTCATTCTGAGGCTGCACTGAATTTATTGGAAAAAGTAAGAAAACAAAAAGAGTCAAGACAGACACAAAATCCTCAGAGCTACAG
The DNA here is from genome assembly GCF_000696425.1 of Galeopterus variegatus. Lineage (NCBI taxonomy): Eukaryota > Metazoa > Chordata > Mammalia > Dermoptera > Cynocephalidae > Galeopterus > Galeopterus variegatus. Next base: position 46,526 of record NW_007735260.1, on the reverse strand, counting down.
AAGCTGTGTTCAGGAGAGAAGGCCTGCTTTGTCCAAGTTGTGGAATGTGGATGCTTCCTGCATACTTGTGGAGGGTCCCCGACCATGACTACGTTTCAGGTGAGGAGCAAGTTTCCAGAGATGTGCGACCTCATCTGACATGCCTGTGTGAGGAACGGCACCCGTGTGCAGTGAGGCTGCAGGGTGGATGCTGCGGGCACTGGGCAGGTGCAGCCCACGTTCCCTCACCCTGCTCAGAGCGGCGTGCTTCTACGAGGCTTCTGGTGGCCGTCACGTTCACATACACAGACTGAATTCACGCCAGGGTTGATGATGGGGTAAAGGTGGCTTCAAGGTCAAGTTCAACAATTCTAGAAAAGTGTGCAGGGGCCCCATGAAAAAGATCAGGTCCTGTGGACACAGCGAGCACTGGCCAGAAGGCTTCTGCCTGGAGACCGTGGGCAGCTGGCTCTCGCTGGGCGCATCTTGGTCTGTTTCCAATGCTGCCTCACAAATTCCCACAGACTCAGCAGCATAAACAGCACTGCTTATCTTGCAGTTTTATAGGTCACAAGCCTAGCATAGCGTAGCTGGTTCTCTGCTTGGGGTGTCACCAGGCCAAAATTGAGGTGGCCGCTGAGCTGTCTCTCACATGGAGGCTCCGGGAATACGGTTGTTCCAATTTCAGGGGACTGAGGTCCCCGGTCCCTGCTGGTTGTTGCAGGGCCATGCTCAGCTTGAGGTCTCCCATGTTCCCTGACACAGCCTCCCTCTTCAACCAGTGTTTGAAAAAAGGCCTGTCTGGAGCTGCAGATCTCTGGATCTCCCTTCTTGAGTGCTGGATCCAGATTTAAAGCTTCACATGATTAGGTCAGGCCCATTCAGCCACACTCACCCTCTAAGGGTCAAGGGTGTCCCATAATTTAACCCAATGGCAGGGGTAGAGCCCCTGGTGTACTATGCCCAGGGGACTCTGCAGGACCATGCGCTGCAGGCAGAACACCTTGAGGGAGCCAGGGACCAGCCTCAGAGGAGCATAATGATTCTGCCCCCTGAGGACTCCCTGAGGTTGTCCTGGGAGCCCTGGCCTCAGACCCAAGCCTGACCCTGTGATTGGGCTGAGGGCCTGCTCGGGTGCCAGGGCCGTAGGGAGCTGCAGCAGATGATGTGGCCGAGAGGGGCTGGGTCATGCCGTGCGCTCCTTTCCTCCAGAATCGAGTGTTTCTCACCCTCGTCTCTCAGTTCAGCTGTCCAGTGAAATGCCACAGCCTGTAGGTTTAACCACACAGATTTGTCTCCGGCTGTCTGGAGGCTGGAAGTGCAAGACCGAGGTGCCAACGGCATGGTCGGCTGCAGTGAGGGCTCCATCCACCTCTGTCCTTGGGCTGCAGATGTACCTTCTCCCTGGGTCCTCACATGGCAGAAAGAGACAGAGGGTGCCCTGGCCACAGGCCCAGCACATCAGGCCCCACCTTGTGACCTCCTTTAAACCCAGTCTCCTCCAAGAGGCCCAGTCTCCAGATACAGTCACAGTAGAGGTTAGGGCTCCCACACTGGAAGTTCGGGGACGTCATTCAGTCCAAGCACGCAGTTTAACTGGGTGCTCCGTCCATGTTCCCTCCTTCTCTCTTCTGTTCCTCCTCTTGCAGCTGTGTTCATTCACGCTCAGCCCTCCGGCCACTCCCTCTGTGCCCTGGCCTCTCCCCTGTGGTCAGAAACACACTCTACCCAGCAGCATCCAGATGGAAAACAGAAATGCTTCTAGATCTTTCTGAGAGGGATGTGCAACTTTTGGAAATGAGGAGCAGGCACAAAGGAAAGGAAACATTTACCCCAAACTAGTCAGAGCGGGAGCAATGGTGCTGGGCTGCAGGAGGCCCAGCTGGAGGAGTCGCCACCCTTGACCCCAGGACCTGCTGGCACCACTGCTGGACAGAAGAGCCACAGAAGCCTGGAGAAAGTGGCTTCGACCCTCCTCTCCCTTCCATCTACCCCTGGCAGAGCCCAGTGGGAAGCCAGGGCAGGAGAGGTGGAAAGAAAGTCTTGCCGACTCCCGTGGGTGAGGTGAGGGGATGGAGCTCCTGCCCGCCACCTCCCATGTCAGCCCTCCCGAGCCTGGCACGGCCCAGCCCCCGCTTCTGGAAAGCCAGTTCTCCGTTTATCCAGCTAGCTGGTTAGCTAGTGAGCTAGTTAGCTGTGGGAGGAAGGGCTGTGCAGCATGGGGGTGTCCTCTCTGCCCACCCCCCGCAGCAAAGGGAGGCTGAGCTCAGCCAGGAGGAGCTGCTGCTCCTGGAGTCCTCTGGGATGTGGAGACCCCACCCCAGCATGGGCGGGAGAGGCGTGGGGGGTGGGCTGGCCACGCCTCTGCCACCCTCCCTCCGCCCACCCTCTGCCTCCCTGCTGTCACCTCTAGAGAATCTTATCCTGTCACTCTTCTCACCTTTTTATTTCCATACAAAAGGCAGGGTTGACAGCCACCAAAAGGACTTCAGTGTCTTGGCTGGTACGAGGAATATGATGGATTGATTTATGGAATCCTTTGCAGCCTTTGGGATGACTTCTGACTATTAGAAAGGAGATTCCTCCTGTCCCTTGGATGCCCTTCCCAGCTCCACCTGCTCTGGGAGGTGGTTGACCCTGTCCAGGGGTCACCAGCCAGGACGCTGCCTGCAGGTGGATGGCGGCCAACAACCCGCTTCCTTCCTTACCCCCATCGGTGGTCTCCCAGGAGGTCCTGTCTCAGGGACCAATCTGTACTTTCTGCAGTAATAATTGGAGCTACACTCTTCTTGTTGCAAATCCATCACAATTCTAGTTTAAAGTTCACATACACGTTTATGAACTTGAGATGTAGTTGTTCAGGATTCATTGATGACTTAAAATTCAGGTAGGCTATACTCCTTATGCAAGTTTTTATGTGATAAATACACCTACCTATAACATTCTGGGAAAATGTGTTTTGAAAAGAACAAAAAGGAAATTAATAAAAGTATGCTTTAGGATAAAACCATTCAATAGACACTTTTCTTTTTACCTCGAAGAATTATGTGATGATAAGTACTCAGAACAGAATTCAACAAAATTAGTGGACCATTTGCAACTTCAAATTTCTTGACTATCTACCAAATATAAGCAGGGGAATTAACCAGAAAGAAGAGGCCATCACCAGGAAGACATCACTTGACACTGCACTGAAAGAAATGTAAAATTCTGCAGCTTCTGAGAAGGCCAAGGTGGGGACGGCATCTTGAGATGCGAAAGAGAAAGGTCTTGAGTGTGTGGAACGGGTTGGGGGATTGGGGCTGTGTCTGTGACCCTCAGGGGACATAGGAGACCCTTGAACACAGGAGACCCTTGGGGTTGCAGGCCCGGCAGCGTTTTCCCTAGACTGAGATGGCGACACTTGTAAGAGTGACCGCAACAGTGATGCCTCAACGGACAAAGCAGAAGATGCGCCTGTCCCCCCCCAGAGACACCTTAAGAAAAGCTGGTGAATCAATTCCTCCCTGGCATCTGTTTAATCCACTGAGGTTCCTGCCACGGGAGAGCAAAATTTGTCTACATTATCGAGTTAGCAAAGCAAATCTTATTGTGCCTGTATTAAAATAATTTTATTCCTCTTTACCACTCTAAAGGAAGGAAAACGAGAGGAAAAAATCGCTGATCTTTGTGATAAACAACGGGGGGAAAAGAGGTGAGACCCAGGGCAGAGGAAACAAATACGATACGACAGCAAATGCTGCACAGAGACCAGAAGAAGCCACACTCGACCAAAACATGGGTAAGGACACCACAGAGCAGTTAAGCAGTGACAAAATTACTGTAAACTGTGTCTAGAAATTAGAGCCCAGAAATCAGGAAGCGCTGCCTTTAGAAGACAACTTACCGGAGAAGGACACACAGAGGGACATTACACCACAAACTCGGTGCCGCTGACGAAGGCCACACCTGAGCCCTCCGCTGCCACCAGCCCCCCGTTACCTGGCTTCAATGCTGGACAATCTGTTTACCACGAGATGCCTGTTGTGGAGGCCACATGAGTGGGCGGGCAGGCCCCCCGACCCACTGTCACTAAAGCAGAGCTTGCGGTGACAGGCCTGTGATCCCCTGGGCCCCTCGCTCCTGCTGTGTTTCTTTTCTTTTTTTTTTTTATTATTTTTATTTTGTCAATATACAATGTAGTTGATTATTGTGTCCCATCACTGAAACCTCCCTCCCTCCTCCCTCTCCCCCCTCCCACCCAGGTGTGTCCCCTCCATTTTCTTGTTGTAAGAACTTCAAAAAAAAATTGTGGTTGTTATATCTTCCTCTCCCCGCTCCCCGTTTTTTTTTTTGTTGTTGTTGTTGTTGTTGTTTGTTTGTTTTTTTGTGTGTGTGAGTGTGTGTGTGTGTGTGTGTGTGTGTG
>NW_007735260.1:16780-41142 GCF_000696425.1 Galeopterus variegatus | reverse complement strand
GAAACAAGTAAACCTTCGCCTTGATGATTTCCATTCCTTTGGATATATTCCCAGCAGTGGGATAGCTGGGTCGTATGGTAGATCTATCTTCAGCTGTTTGAGGAACCTCCAAACCATTTTCCATAGGGGTTGCACGTGTCCCATCAACAAGACGACTGACCTGAACGGTGAACAGCATGAGACAGAAAACCAGGTGGCATCGAACCTGACTGGAGCCTGTGAGTGGCCTGCATCCCCGAGTGTGGCTCTTTCTCTCTCTGTGTCTCTCTGTTTCTCTGTCTCTGTGTCTCTCTGTGTCTGTCTCTCCGTCTCTCTCCCTCTCTCTGTGTCTCTGTCTTTCTCTCTCTCAAAATTTCGTCTGAAAAATCTGACACATTCTCCAACTGCTATTTCTCTGTAATCAAGATTACTCTACAGTGATTGGTATTAAATTATAGACATAAAGCGATGTATTAGCTATGGAGGAAAGAATAAGCAACGGGAAGCAGGCTAACCTCCAGCCATTTCTTTCAGGACTCTCCTGTGACAAATGGGCCTTTTCCTCTCTTCTGGCCTCTTTTCCACATTTTCTGTAGCACATGTAAATAATTTCTGAAGTGAAAACATACATGTGAACATACAGCATGTGGAGCAGGTGCAGTCAGGGCCTCGGTCCGATCCCGTCCCTGCCAGGGTGCAGGACAGACACGAGTCCACAGGATGCGCATGGTTCTCTGTGACAGGCGGCTGCTGGGTCACTCGATGGCTTATTTTCTATCCACGAATGACGACTCGCATTAAAGATGTTTTCGTTTTGTCAAGTGGAAAAGAAAATCTGCCTTTGAACATCTCTTAACTGGCGAGTCGGCTGTCACCTCCTTGTCCTCCTGCCTGCTGCAGGGTGGGGGTGTCAGTTCTGTGTCCCGTGTTATTTTCCCCTGGGGCAGCTGCAGGTGCACTCGGCCTCATCCGTCACAGCATGTCCTGCCCTTGGTGCAGGGAGGTGACTGTGTCTGCAGAGAGGACCGGGGGCCCTGGTGGGGTGGGTCCCCGGGTCACCAGTGGATTTCTCCATAATGCAGTTGCTCTGCTGTCCTTTCCCTGCGCATCCCCAGCACCTGCAAGCACTTTCTGCCCGACCCGCATCACCGCGGGAGTGGACAGTGCCCCGGGGTGGGGTGTGGGGTGCACAGGGACCTGGAAGACGCCGGGACCCCCCCGCCCCGGCCACCCAGGCGGGAGCAGCCGCGCTCAGGACATGCAACGACTGAGGGCAGCGACCATGCTTTCGCAGCGCAGCAACAGCCCTGGACAGTCAGGCCAAGGCCCCAGCGAGTCGCTCCGCACTGAGCACGGGCTCTGGGCTGAGGACTCTGCGAGCCGGGGGAGCCTCGAGGCCCCCGTGGCTGTGGGTGAAGCCCAAACGCGACAAACTCTCTTTTCCCCAGGTTCTCATGTGTGGGTGGCTGCGAGGGATTGAGTCGCAGGACAGAGGCGTGGACATGACCCACAGGACATGGCGGTCCTGGATGTGGTGCGTGCCCCACACCTGCAGAGCCCCTGAGGGGTGGCGCATCCTGTGCCAGAAGAGCAGGGACCACGGCAGAGCCGGATGCCACCCCAGCAGGACATGCAGGACAGCTGGACGTCACCATAGCAGGACACACAGGACAGCCGGACGCCACCCCAGAAGGACGTGCAGGCAGAGCCAGACGCCACCCCAGCAGGACATACAGGCAGAGCCGGACTTCACCCCAGCAGGAAACACAGGACAGCCAGACGTCTCCCCAGCAGGACACGCAGGACAGCCGGCTTGTCCCCAAGGCCTGTCCGCCCCTCATCCCAAGTGTGCAAAACAACAGGAGTGGAAAACTAGCAAGACCTGGGTCGGAGAAATGAAATACAGAAAAGGATGGAGAGAAACCAAAACCCTGAACAGAGTGTCCGGGAGCCAGTGGGGACCCACCTGGAGGCCGTGGGGCGCTGTCGTGAGAGGCCTACCAGGTCCTCACCTGGATGGGGAGAATTTGAGGAGACTTTGCTGGACCCAGGAGAGAACATGGTCCCCGTAAAAAGAGCTGAACACTCGGGCCCAGCCCGTGGCGCACTCGGGAGAGTGCGCTGCTGGGAGCGCAGCAGCACTCCTGCTGTGGGTTCGGATCCTATATAGGGATGACCGGTGCGCTCACAGCACTCACTGGCTGAGTGCAGTGTGGCCGGTCTCAAAAAGGACAACAAACAAACAAACAAACAAACAAACAAACAAAAAAGAGCTGAACACTCAAGTAGGGTAATCTGTTAACTTTGGATTGAAGATTAAAAACAGAAAGAAGAAAATCTTGTCTACCAATGGGGAGAAATTTAGCCAAATGGAAGCCAGAGCCCGGTGAAGAGGAGCCCGAAGACCACCCGCGCAGATGTCAAGATTATGACATACAACCACATGATCATGGGCTTCCACACACGCTCTCTCACACTTCCTCAAATTCGTGCTTGGGCTTCAGGGCAAGTGACAGTAATAAACTCATAAGACTATTAAAAGAGAAAGAAAATGCAAATCACCATTTCAAAAGATAATATCTCCTTTACAGAAAGATTTTAAATAATAGCTCTGGTTTCCTACATAGATATCAAACTATTCAAATATTCTCTCTTTTACTTTTGGTTTGAAGTAATTTGTAAATTTCACCTAAATTGTCCACTCTCTGCTCAAAAATCACTGTTGGTGGGGCCCTTCCTGAGGTAATAGAAAGCGTTCCTTCAGTATTATTTAAGTATTATTGTGATAAGGATTGAGGTTGGGAGTAGAAGTCCTTTGAGTTTGTTCTTTTTCAAACCTGATTTAACTATTCCGGTCTTTCCCACTTCCATATAAACTTTAGAATCAGCTTGGCAATTCTCACAAAAATGCATGCTGGGATTTTATAAGGACCATGTTGAATCTACAGATCAATTTGAAAACAATAGCAATTTTGAGTCTTCTAATCCAAGAACATGACATGTTATTTTATGTGTTTAGGTCATCTTTAATTTCTTTCAGCAATGTTTATAGCTTTCAATGAACACGTCTTATGCTACTTTTCTTCAATTTATCCCTAAGTATTTTATTTTTGGTTAAGCTATTGTGAATGGAATTGGTTATTTTTTAGATTATGTATTGCAGTGTGTAGAAATACAATTGATTTTTACATTAATATTATATCCTGAGAACCTCACACATTTGTTTTATTTATTATTGAGCCCTTGGAATTTCCTACATATGAGATTATTTTATATGTGAATGAGGTGTGAATATTGCCTTCTCCTTCCACTTTGGATATTTTTATTCATTTTTCTTTCTTAGTGCTCTTGCTGGGAATTCCAGTACTATGTTGAGTAAAAGTGGCGAGATGACACATCCTTGTGTTGTTCCTGATCCAGGAGGAAATCATATGGTCTTTCACTGTTAACTGAGATGTCAGGTGTAGGTTTCTCATATGTGCACTTCTTTGGATTGGGGAAGTCCCCTTTTATTGCTGCTTTGTTAAGAAATTTTTTATTATTAGGAATGGGTGTTGGATTTTTAAAAATGCTTTTTATTGATCTACCAACATGATCCTGTGGATATTACCAATTATTCTATTAATGTGGTATATATACTAATTAATTTTCAGATTTTAAACCAACCTTGCATTCCTGGGATAAATCTCACTCGGTCATGTTGATAGTCATTTTTATATGTAACTGGATTTGATTTCCTGGTATTTTGTTAATTATTGTTGAATCTGTGATCATGAGTAGTATTTGTATGTTTATTCTTTAATGTCTTTTTTGGCTTTTTTTTCATAACAACACTGGCTTCATAGAATGAATTGAGAATAGTTTCTTCCAATTATATTTTTTGAAAGAGTTTGTGAATGATTGGTATTATTTTTTAAGCATTAGATAGAATCCACAATTGAAGCCATTTGGGTCGGGGATTTTCTTTATGGAAATATTTTTAATTACTAGTACAATTTGTTTACCTGTTTTAGCTATTTGCAGATTTTGTATTTTTTTCTTAAGTCAGATTTTATGATGTGTCTTTCTAGAAATGTGCCCATTTTATCTGTTCTCTAATATGTTGGTAGAGTGGGGATCACAGCATTCCATTATAACCCTTTTAATTCTGCAGGGTAAGTAGCATCTGTTTCATTTTTTTATTTTGGCAATTGTGTCTTCTAATGTTTAAAAATTGGTTTAGCTCTAGTTTTGTGAAGTTTGTTGATATTTCAAAAAAGCTCCTTTTGGTTTTATTGATTTTCTCTATTTTTTTTTCTGTTTTCATTTAATTGATTTCTGTTTTTATTTAATTGATTTCTGTTTTTAACTTTATCATTTTCATCCTTCTGCTTGTTCTAGGTTTAATTGCTTTAATTTCTCTAGTTTCCTAAAGTGGAAGCTTAAGATATTGATTGGAGGCCTTTCTTATTCTCTAATAAAGGTGTTTAAAGCTGTAAATTGCCCTCTAAGCTATGCTTTATCTACGTTATAAATTTAGATATTATGTTTTTGTTTTAATTAAGCTCAAAATATATTTTTTTTTGTCTTTTGTCTTTTTCCATGTCCGGCAACGGATCGCAACCCTCAGTGTTGCCCCCGTACCGGACCGGGGACCGGCAACAGGATTGCAATCCTCGGCGTCGCTCCCGCGCCTCGCTCAGCCAGTGAACGGGAACCGGTCTGTATGTGGGATCCGAACCCTCGGGCGGGAGTGCCGCCGCACTTCCCAAGCGGCGCACTTATCCAGTGCGCCACCGGGCCGGCCCAAGCTCAAAATATTTTTTAATTTTGCTTATGATTTCTTAATTTACCTATGATTATTTAGAAGGGTGTTTAATTTTCAAATACTTTAAGATTTCCAAAATATCTTTTTAAATTGTTTGTTCCTAATTTAACTATCTTGTGGTCAGAGAACATATCTTATGCTTTTAAATGTTTTTAAAAATTTGAGGCATAATTTATAACACAGTATATGATCTGTCTTGAAGGATGTCCCATGTAGCCTTGCAAAGAATGTGCAGCCTGCTGTTGTTGAGTGAATTGTTCTGAAAATGTCAGTCTGGACAGGCTGGTGGACAATGTTGTTTTTATGGTTACTGCTTGGTGTATCTTTTCCCATTATGCTACTTTTCTTCAATTTATCCCTAAGTATTTTATTTTTGGTTAAGCTATTGTGAATGGAATTGGTTATTTTTTAGATTATGTATTGCAGTTTGTAGAAATACAATTGATTTTTACATTAATATTATATCCTGAGAACCTCACACATTTGTTTTATTTATTATTGAGCCCTTGGAATTTCCTACATATGAGATTATTTTATATGTGAATGAGGTGTGAATATTGCCTTCTCCTTCCACTTTGGATATTTTTATTCATTTTTAGTAAATCTTTTATCTCCCATTGTTCTTTTTTTTTTCTTATTGGTCTTCTGTTAAATCAGAGGTCAGACTTTTTTTTTCTTAAAGTGACAAGTGTTAAATGTTTTCAAATCTGCAGCTATAAGGTGAAAGAGCCACAGACAAGGTGTAAACTAGTGGGTGTGGCTGTGCTTTAACACGTTGTATTTATTAAAGCAGACAGCTGTTCTTGAGGCATATATTGTAACCCTGTATTACATGGATACCTTTAGTGTGACATCTTAATTCCTTTGCCATTGTTTTTGTTGCTGTTTCCTATTATTTTGACTTATTTTCCTCGTGGTCGCTCTATAGGTTGAACTGTGGATGCACTCACCTTGTTTCATTCTGCTTCAAGGTAATGCTCACTTAATTCTGGTAAAACATGAAAAAATTACTCCAATATACTCTCCCTACCCATCCGAGTGGGATAAAACACACACCAAAGTGTCTTCCTGTCCTCTTACTCTGCAGCAATCAACACAGAGGACAGACTTCTGAGACATGTGGGGATTTCTCCCCCACAGCCAGCAAGGAAGCAGCTTTGCAGCAGACACAGCAAGCTGGGTGTCCTGCAGTTAAATTCTGATAGTAGGTACCTGGAGATACCATCAGATCCCACAGGTTGAGGGCTCAGTCCCCAATACTGTCCTCCCCCCGCACTTCTGACACCAATCACAAGTTCCAGGTTGTTTCCCTTGTGCTTCTGACCAAGTGGCTATTAGCTGTTGTTCCCACAACACCTCTTTAGGTTTGATTAATTTGCTGAGCTGCTCACAGAATTCAGGAAACATTTACTTATGTTTACCCATTTTTTACAAAGGGTACTACAAAGGATCCAGATGAGACACACATCCCGTGTCCGGGAAGCTCCCAGTCATCAAACATCAAAAGAAACCATAGCAAAAAGTCCAACTCCATTTTTGAAGCTTCTCTATTTGTTGAGCCTTTGTTACTACACTTTCCTTTAATTCTTTAAGCACACTTTATTTATAAATATCTGGCATATATTAGTTGCATTGATCTAAGTCAACAATATTCAGTGTCTAGATCCTCATGGACACAGATTCTATTGACCACTTTTTCTGAGTATGAGTCACACTTTCTTGTTTCTTTGCTTGTCTTTAATGTTTTTAGATAATATATTGTAGAAATTATGGATTCTAATATTTTTTCCCTTGAGGATTGTTGTGCTGTTTTTTCTTGTTTCTTTGGGGACCTGCCTGTCCTAAATCAGTGGAGTCTGTGTTCTGATAATATGCAGCCACTGATGTCTTTGTTAATAGTTGCAAGTTTCTTTGTTCTTTTTTTTTTTTCTTTTTTTGGTCTTTTTCATCGTATTTCTGTCTTTAAGTCATAGCTTAGAGGTCAGCCAGTGGTTGGTCAGTGGTGCTCAGCCCCTGAAACTGTGCAGGCCCCACTCTCTGCTGGCAGCTGTGCACAAAGTCTGGTCATTTCACATCTCCCAGGAGTCTTGTGGTCAGCTCTGGGTGTGTGACAGCTCAGCCACCTCTGCCCCAACCCCCTGGGAATAAGCATAAGGTAGGGGGTGGTCAGAAGAACACCATGTCTCATATTCTAGCACTTTCTGCTAAATTCCTGGACAGCCTGCTGATGGGTTGCCTTCCCAGACCACACCCCATGCTCAGGGGCAGTGCCCTTCCCATCTGTTTGACAACTTATGTCTCCACTGTTGTTGACAACTCTGCTGGGCACAGGGCCTTGCTCTTTACTCCAAGTGAAAGGAGCTCCCTGCCTGGAAAGCTGGTGGTTTTGGGGGCCAACCCCCACCGCTGGCAGAAATGTGAGTGAGCAGGGGTGGGTGACGCCACCCCACACAGGGGTGACTTAGACTCCTGTTGTTCTTTCACGAGGTTCAGCAGCTTTTCACAAATAAACAGTTCTCAGTTTGCTGTGCATCTTGGTTGGCTTCCAGATCTCTGGGATGGTTGTTTGTGACAGTTTTGTCTGTTTCAATCTACTCCTTGTGATGAGGCTTGCCAAGCCCCTCACTGTGCCACACTGGACATCTCCGGTATCGTCTCCAGTAATGGTCTGTTCATCTTGTTTACATCCCTGTTCTCTAAATAACAAGAACAGATGCAAAAGGAAATTTAAAAAGTGCAGTGTTTAGGAACCCATTCTGGGTTTTCTTGGGGAGACACGTTTGCCTGAGTCTCCCTAAGGCTCTTGCAGGTGAAGTTCATTCTTCACTACAGAAGCAGGTGGAGCAGGAGTCGTCTCACGAGCAGACGTCGACTCTTTTCAGTTTGGGCTGCCAGCGTGACTCCACTTTTTCCCATCGAAATTGCTGCTTCATTGGCCTAAACAAAACACGCAGTTATTTATTCTGCTGCTAGGAAGTATCAGCCACTGTCTACGATGAGATTGTTGTGAAAAGACACTTTACGTGTGGAAATAACTGGAATTAAGCTACTAGATTATAGCTACAAATGTGTATTTTCAAAATCTGATTCACTTATTTTTTACACTCAGTGAAACATGTGTGCACAGTATTGCTTGCCCAGCATTCCAGACATCGCTCACACACGTCCATGAGCATCGCTAGAGAAGAGCTCACAGTTAATTCACTCACCGACCTTCATGTGAAGGCAGGTGGGGAGGGGAGGCTGGGGCCAAACTTGTTTAAGTTATTCATATGAAACTGGCACAAAACCCCATGTGTTTTTGATTTCTAAAAAAATCAATAACATCAGAATATTACTTAGATATCCTTCTCTTGTTTTATTTATGCTAATAAATAGTAGTGTCCTGGCAGTAAAATAGTTAACAAAGTACACCTGCACTTGTTTTAAAGTAATTAATTGCAACTCCTGGTTTCGTGGTCATTATTGTCATCTGTGCCTCTAAACAACAGTGGTGAAGCATTGATCGTGCTCGCACAGGGACGATTTGTTACGTGTGCTTTCCTTTCTGGACCTTCAATTTCATTTTTAGATCGAAGTGCGAGCCAGTAGCATAATGAGAGTGAAAGTTTCAATCAGGATGTTGTTGTAGGAACATGTTTAGTACTGTCCATCCCAGGCTGCTTAATTTTATAGATTGTGAAAGTTTTGAAGAAAACAAACCACGTCTCGCTCATTCCCCGAGACTGTGAACTTCAGCTTTCAGTCTTACGATACCTGCCATCTGAGTGTTAATTTTATTTTTTGCATTTTTTAAATTCAGGTTTAAAGTGAAGCTCAGTGTCTGTCACTGCATCCTAGAGGGATACAATGCAGTGTCAGGCTGCCTGCGTGGGCTCGGGCGGGAAGGGCCAGACAGGACGAGGGCCACCTGGGCGGTGTGTGTTACCTCCGGGACTTGGGTAAGACTTCGCTGGGAGGAAGGCCTGCTCTAACCACCTGCTGTTCTCTGTTTTGTTTCTTTTTTCATTATGTTTTCACTGAATTTGGGAGAATGTATGAGAGACACCAAAATGAGAGAAGGATATTAATCTTTCTGAGAACAATAGTGTTTCTAGTCTGCGTTGTTGAGGAAGAACTTGGTTTTGCTTGATGTTTATGTGTTTGATTGGTCGTATGTTTAATGTTGTCGGTGCACGGGGCTTTGCTGAATCATCATGAATGTTGGCTGGATTATGACCAACGTGCATTATTGCAACCAAGGAGGGTTTGGACAGTGTGAAGGTCCAGTCTAGGCCCCTGAAGAGTGGCCGTTGCTTTTTGGAGGGAGTGAATCTTAGGCATTATCTTTTTCAGCTCACATTTGACTAAATTTGCTAACACGACCAAAGTGAAACCCATTTGGTTTAATGGTTGTGTTAGTCTGTTTGGGCTGCTACAGCAAAACACCATACACCAGGCAGGTGGAAAGGGAGGCAAGTATTCTGTTGTAAACTCAGTGCTTAGAGCATTTTAACTTGGTAAGTATTGTAACCCCAGTCAAAATTATGCAGCACAGAAAATAAGAATAACCCATAATAACCCCTCACCCCTTCACCTGGTAGAAGTACGATTAACCCTTTAAGCATCTTAAACATAGCTGTCCTGTGTTTAGCATTTTTTGAAGATTTTATTTTTTGAGCGGTTTTAGGTTCCAGCAAAATTAGAAGGAAGGTACAGAGACCTCCCGTGTACTCCCTGTACCCCCCAGACTCCCCTGTGGTCAACGCCCACCACCAAATGACAAATGGTGCATTTGTCACAATCAATGAGCCTACACTGACACGTCATTGTCACCCGAAGTCCACAAATTACATCGGGGTCCACTCCTGGTGTTGTGCGTTCTGCGGGTTTTGACAAATGTATAAAGATGAGTAACCACCATTGCAGTATCGTATACAGAAGTTTCACTGCCCTAAAACTCCCCCGTGCTCGTCCTGCTCAGGTCTCCCTCCCCCCTCCTCTGACGGTCACTGCTTTTTTTCCACTGTCTCCCTAGTTTTACCTTTTCCAGAATGTCATAGAGTTGGAATCACACAATGTGCAGCCTTTTCAGATTGGCTTCTTTCACTTAGTAACATGCGTTTAATGTTCCTCTGTGTCCTTTACTGATTGGTAGCTTATTTCTTTTTAGATCTCAGTAATATTTCATTTTGTGCAGATACCACAGTTTATTTACCTATTAACCTACTGGAGGACATCTTAGTGGCTTCCAGGTTTTGGCAATTATGAAGAAAGCTGCTACAGACATTGCATATAGGTTTTTGTGGGGACGTAAGTTTCTAACTCATTTGTTAAAGTGAGTTATTTGGTAAATACCCAGGAGTTCAATTTCTGGGTCTTTGGTAAAATCATGTTCAGTTTTGCAGGAGGCCACCAAACTGTTCTCCATGGACACTGTACCACGTGGCGTTACTCTTAACCTGTGTGTCTTCATATTAAAAGCTGTCTGTTCGTAAACAGCAGGACTGTGTAATGACACTTCACACTTACGTGGTGGGATCACGTGCTCAGCTTCTGTCGTCTACTGAGCAGCATTTTAGTTGCTTCCTAATGTTCCGTTGAGGGCTTGTGCCAGGGTAATTATGTTGTTAATGCTCTGAGTTGAACTAATTCAATATCTTCGAATAACAGATACTATAAATATCAAATTACTTTTATCAGTGAGCACTCATCTTGCTGCACACAGGAGCTGGTGTGCCTGACAATGCATCAGGGGACACCAGCTCTGTCCAGCTGTGCAAACAGATGCCTCTGTGGGCCCTGCGAGCTCTGCCCTCCCCTCTGCGAGCTGCACCCGGCTGGGATCTCAGCTGGGACAGGCCACTGTGTGTGTGCCTGTGGGGAGACGAGGGAGTGGGCTTGTCTCTGGCTCTCTCCCTTCTGGTCTGGGCTGATCTGCCGCCCCCTGTGGTCACTCCAGTAGTCAGCCTCTGCACGAAGCCACCCCTGGGCTCCTCACACCTGCCAGCACCTTTGTGAGTCTCCCATCTCTTCTCCATCCTCCTGTGACCAGGTTTTAGGTGCTGTGGGCTTTTGTAGGAATCCTGACTGTACACCAGGCAGAGCATGTGCAGCATGTGCGGGGCCAGCCCAGGTCAGCACAGGCAGTCAGAGAAGCCGGAATGAGAACTCATGATCCCAGCAAACTTCTGTGGCCCAAACTATGCTCCGTGTTCTGACCAGCACCGTTCGAAACAGGGTTAGCTGTGGCTGAGAGGACAGTTCCTCTCAGTACATGATCACTGCTCATGTCCAGTGGATTTCATCCAAGCTGCCTCCAGCATTTCCTTCCAGTATTAAACGAGATCACACGAGCACCTGGTCAGTTTTCACATCTAGAGATCTAATCCATGTTCATCAAAAACAAAGGAAAAAACCTTCACGGAAATGCACTGTTCTAACCAAGCATCACTCATGTTTTCAAATCCAGTGCTGAAGACACGCGTGCTTCAAACGGGGAAGTTTAATTCCGTAATAGTAAATACAAAATGACAAGAGGAAATTGTCAGAGAACCTCTCACTGACAAGACACCTGTGTGTCCCCATCTGTCTGGACGTGAGGCCTCGACCAGAGTGTGGGCTACGCACCGCCCGGGACCATCGGACACCGCGGGCGGCACCATAGATTTTTATTTCTTTACATTTTGCAATTCAGTTATGTAGAAAATATAAGATTATTTAGATATCCCGAGTTTTGATACTGTGGCTGATTTCATGTTACTAGCAGGATTGCTAAACACAGTGAAATAGAAATTTGACTAATCCCTAAAATTGGGCATTAACTCCCAAATACTTTATTTTGAGAACCAATGACAGCAAGTGAGCAGGCAGAGGACCCCACATTAGGTCACCCCTGCACATCACCAAAGAACATGACCTTCTGATGAATTTGAAAAGTGGTTGTGGAGATGTTGATGCTGTTGGCCACCTTTCCACACGACAGCAAGTTCGTTCTATGTCTCATGATGGAACTGAGATTTTCCTGTCTCCAGCAGCGAAAGGTCATCAAGCCGATGTGAAGAGGCTCAGGTCCTCAGAACTGAACTTGCCGACCCTCACACCTGTGCAGGTGAGCCTTCACCCCTACTTTACCACGACGCCGATCCCGCCCCACAGCCCCTGCCTATGAGGGAAGGACAGAGGACTCACACGGCCTCATTATAAACCTCAGGGCTGGACCTCTGCGCTGTGCAATTTGCCTCCCAGATTATTGGAATCAGGACTTGACTGCTGAAGGGTTGCTGGAGGCAGGATATTTTCAAAGAGGAAATGTCCTCCTATTATTATAGAAACATGATTTTTAGATTTGAGAACATAAAGAATAGGTTTTTGTGTCTGTCCTCTCGTTCACAGTTGTATTCATGAGCTTCCAGGCCTGTTTTGGAAGATTCAAAGCCAATTTTGAATATATGGCATACTAGACACCACGTGTTTGTTTTATAAAGATAAGCATTGCTTAGTGTAAGAGATAAGACCTTTACACCAATAAGTTCCCAAAACTGTATCACCAGCCTCCTTGAATGTGTCCCATTTAATTGCTTCATCTGTGAGAGCAGTTGTTCTGGCCGATAGCTTAAGGAAATAGTTATACTTACACATAACTTCCAAAATGCAACTTCTTAAAATTCAAATAAGCAGCATTTGTATCAGCATAAGGTATCTGAAAATATTTAAGACAGATAAATACATTCAATATTTACTTCAACAAATAGAAGAAATTTATAAAATAACATATTTGTCTGCTGTTTTTCATGAAACATTAAAGTGGGTGATGCAGCATCCAGAACGTGGCTCTGAGAGGACCCACAAGGGCTCCTGGGAGCAGCGGCTGATCCGGGCAGGGCAGGGCAGGCCCAGGTGAGCCGGGTGCACCTGTGGTGCTGTCAGAGGAGGAGGCATGTGGTGCTTGTGGGGCGTGTGGAGGGGACCGGCCTGAGGGAGTCTCGTGTGTGCAGATTCAGGACAGCTGAGCGTACAAAGGGTAGCGTCTGTGATGGGTCACAAGGAGCCATGAGTCCATCAGATCTTAGAAGAGAGAGAGGGACAGGACGGGGAGAGGGTTCTTCTGCACAGAGCACTGAAGACTGCAGCTGCAAGAGCACTGACGCTGGGAATCCCCACGTGATCATTGGTTCAGGCCGGGATCATAAACGGGTGCTAAAAATACTGTGTGTCATGTTTCCTGGAGCAGGATGTCCCCACGCTCTCAGAAGTCAGACTACACTTACTAATTAGTATGCAAGAGCGAAGTTGCTCCCTTCAGCAAAAGACCAGAATTCATGTCAACAGGAGGGACTGAGACCATGCACCTCAAGGGTCACAGCAAACGTTCCACACCCTCATCTACGTGGTGTTCTTGCCATGAGGCAGGGCTCAGACAAACCCAGGACGAGCCACATTTTCACCAACTAAGTCTCTTCAAAAACATCAAACCCATTCACTGAAAATACAGGGGGCCTGTTCTGTTTTGAAGGGAGAAATTTAGATATGGGCTGTATTCTAGGCTGTATCATTGAATTGGCATCAACAGCGGTGTTCTGTTATTTTGGAGAAGATCTGTTTTTAGGAGATGTGTACTGAATTTAGAGTAAAGAATGACAATGTGTACAAGTTCTTTTCCAGTGGTTCAACAGCAACCGATTGTACATGTGCATGTCTGCAAACGCTTGTGCATGTGTGCACGCGTGTGAGTGGTGTGCACGTGTGTGTGCATGTTCCTGTGTGGGGTACATATATGCACACATGTGTGGAGAGAGAGTGGATGTGGCAAGTGTCGAGGACGGTGGCTGCAGGCACAGGCAGAGGCTGCTCAGCTTTGCTCACCATTCTGTTTAGTCGACTCACATAGGTTTATGTTTTTTCTCAAAAATTACAGGGTAATAAAAATAAATACATGTAAAATAAATCTTCGCTCAGACAAACAGACAAGAATAGTAATCAACGCGTTTTGCTCCCACTACAATAACAATGCAATAGACAGTCAGCAGCTCATCTTGCTCTCAGGTCTCCAGTCCCACCAAACAGAATCTTTCCAGAAGGACAGACTTCCTGGATATTTCCTGTCCTTAAGTTTAAAAAATTGCTTGTGGCTTCCCAATAAAATGTGACTCTAACGACGGCGTTCCACTGTGGAGGTTTGCTCGTGGGAGCTCCTGTTTGTATCCTTGCTCGTGAACATTAATCCCTGCAAAGCTCACGCTGCTCAGGGTCTGGCCGGTGAGGGTGTCCGGCAGGAACAGAAGTGAGGACTGAAGCAAGAAGGTGTTCCTAGCCCTGTTTACAGACACGGAAACGGAGGCTGGCAGGGGCGGGTCTGTCCCTGGTGCAGGGCCACATGTCTAGACAGTCAGATCAGCATCAGATCCCCATTCACGGTTAATGGACAGTCCTTGCCCTGGGGGGCTGTGGGTGGTAGTGATGCCTCCTCGATGTGCTGGCACTGAGCTGCTCCCTGGGACCCGTGGATGCTGCCACCTGCCCCCACCCTGGGTCTCAGGGCTGCCATCTGCTACTCACGACAGCGTATCACTGGTGTGAAAGATCACGGAATGAAACCTCTGCTCCCTGTGCTCATGGACTTCATCAGCACTTAGCAGAGGAGACTCCCTCTTGGAAGTCGGTGTGGTGAGCCCGTGGTTCTGTGATCGCTCTGCACAGAAATCGAAAGTGCTCACAGTGCCTTCACCTTCCTGCTCTACAGCGTCTGGAACCGAGTGATTTCTAACACTGGGGGTCAGTTCAGCGGTGCGGGGGGCTGGGATCTGCACCTCCTGTGACACGCTCTGGTGTTCAGCCGAGGAGTCTGCTGAGGCTCGTGGTAGGGGACGCTCAGCTCAGGCTTCCGAGTCTCTCACTGCCCAGTGGGGGACACGTGTTAGGATCACAGGAAGACACGGGACCCGGACCGGATAAGTGCAGAGCTCACGGCTCCAATGTGGCGGCTTCTGGCTAGATTGAAAAGGCCCAGAAAGGGCTGACTGGATTCTTCTTGCAAGGCACTTAAACCCCTTATTTGCAAGATAACAACAATATCCTGACTATGAGAAAGGACTGTGCATTCGATTCTCCTTCAAAAATGCAGCTAAACTTCCCCCGGGAAAGCTGTTGGACATCGCCTGCTTCCTCAGCACCAGCTTCGCTGCTCCAGCTGGGGGAGGACACACTCTCCCCAAGACCGAGGACGGAACGCAGGCTCCAGCCCGGGTCACTTGGAGCAGCCGAGGGGCTTGATCCAAGAGCAGACCCCGGCAGGACGATCGTTACGACAATGAGGACGCCGCTTCTGCATGAAACTTCAAGTTTAGATCAGTGCGACGTTAAGGGGGCTTTTTGTATCAGTTATACAGTTGTATTATTTTCCGTATTATTTCCTAATACTGCAGTAGGGAGTTAAAAGGTGCTTCTTAGAGTGATTCTAGTGGTAAAAGAAAGTCAACCCCTATGAAGCTTTCTTACGAAACGTATTTTCCTGCCTTCTGATGGACACGAGCAAAGTTTAAATCTATATTTTCTTTACTAAATTATTTTTTAAGTTTGCTTAAAGGGCAATGGATACAGTTATTCTTAAATCTGAAAGTTAGCGGTCAGCTTGCACCACTACGTGGGTCGACTTTAGTCTTTGCAGCAGACTGGGGGTCTCGGCCACATGCTGTTTGTCGATGCTCTGGCCAGATTGAGGGGTCCCCACGTGGCCACACGTACCTCAGTGGCCCTTCCCAAACCACAGCCCCCTCAGCCTCCCTGTAACAAGCAGGCCCCGTCCAGGAATCCCCACTTTAAAAGTCCCTCAACTGAATTTGATGCATGTTAAAGTTGAGAACCGTGGGTCGAGGAGGACATAAATGCTCCTACAGTGGAAGGGACACCCATGCAACCACGCACCTGTGCACACGTGCACACACACAAAACCAGCATCCACGCAGGCACCCCTTCCTGGGTCAGCTCACCACAGGCCACACCTTAGCTAGGACAGGAGCAGGACAGCCCTGCAAGTGCTGACCTGGGCATAGTCATCTGACGTTTCCTTTTGTGACAGAACCTGGGCTTTGCTTCCAGGCTGGGACCCTCCATTCACGGCAGAAACAAACAGCTCCGTGTTCTCCACAGCTGCCGCCCCTGCTCACCTGACCTGCCCTGAGCCCGGGGGCCCAACACCTGGTGCTGTCAGTGAAACAGCAGGTGGCCCTGGTGCATCAGTGGATCATTGTGACTTGGACTCATTTTGCTAACGAGGTTGAGCACCTTTCAGATGTTTGGTGGCCTGTGTGGTCTCCTCAGTCTTGATTTTCCTGGTTAAGTCTGTTGCCCATTTTCCTATCTGGTTGTCTATCTTCAAATCAATGTATTCAGCATTTGTGTTGGAATTATTAGGTTTCTGCTTGAAAACAATGAAGTGAATTATATCGGTGTTAGCTGTAATGCCGTATGTTAAATATTGTTTTCCAGACGTGTAAAGATCCAGTCTTGTAAGAATCCATATCAACACTAAAACTATGTAGAATAGAAGGTTATCACTTAGAGAGAAGACAATCATTCCCAAACACCAACGTCAGAAACAAACATGCTTGTTGATCACCATTCATAAAGTCAAAGCCAAATCATACCCTGGGAGAAATTATTTGCAACATCAGAAAATTCAGATTGACATTTATAACTCAAGAGGAAGCACCGTAAGTCGAAGGGAAACGTAAACAGCCACTGAAAGATCTTGGAAGACGGGAACCAGCGATCTGTAAGAAAAAGTGCGAGAGATGAGTAGTGCTCAGCCTCGTAGCAGTGACAGACCGTGTCTCCTTGGACATGCTGGCCGGGCGTGAGAGCCGTGCAGTCAGCGCTGGTGGGGGTGGGACAGGCCCTGCTGAGTGTCTTTAGGGAGGGGAGGTGGGGGTCATCGGTGCTGGATTTTGGCCTGGCCCACGCTGAGGAGGCCCCTGGCCGTGGAGGAAGCAGAGGGTGTCCACGGCCTCCTGGCCTCATAACATGCTCTGGGTCAGTACAGTGAGGCCTACAGCCAGGCGAGGACTTGGATCAATGTTTTACCAGGGAGGGGACTTCAGGAAGAAGGAACGAGAAGAATAGTCAGAAGCACAGCTGTGCAGGGTCACTGCGGGGATGCTCCTGGCCACTCTGAAGCCTGGGCTGAGGCTGGCATGGATCTGTGACTCTTGCCCCACCAGTTTGCTGGCTTCTTCACTCCCACCTCCAGCTGCATGGAAATGCCCTAGAGGGGACTGTTGGCTTCCCCCACACACGCCAAGGACCCACAACCCCACCTTCAGGGACTTGCAAACCAGAGGCCACCGCAGGCCAAGGTGGAGGGACGATGCGTTGCTGCCATGGCCTTCTGAGAGCCCCACACCAGAACACATGCAGGATCCACAGCATTCCACGCCCCAACATGCGTGGATCTCATCATGGTGTTATTAGGACAGGACAAAGGGGCGTGGCCCCCATGGGGATGTGTACAGAAACGAAGGGTGCAGCCTATGGGGTGGAGGCTGCTCTTTGGCCTGAGCAGTGCTGTGCGGGTGGCTTCGTGTTGACAAAGCCATGGAGCTGTGTTTGCCGGCATGTGTGCAGGCTACATTCCATGCATGTGGTGAAGAAAGGACTGGATGGACTCACAGCCTTCGGGTGGATTCATGAGGCAGATGATGAGAAGATGGCCTGGACGTGGGGGAGCTCCAGTCCTGTGTGTCCTCATCAAACCCATTTCAGGGTGAGGCACTTGGACGGGCCTGGGGCCCTAGACATGTTTACTGAGGGGGACATCAGCCCTGAGGCCATGGTCAGATGTGTGGCCAACTCTGCCTCTTTGGAGACATCCCTGGCACTAGACGGTGTCCCAAGGACCTTGAGGACAGGCCTTGCTTGACGGTGTTTACCTGAGCACTTCATCAGCCGTCCCTGGGCACAGTTGGGGGCCAGATGCAGGGGGCAGATCTGGGCATGAGCAAGCAGGCCCTAGGCAGGGTGGACCCAGAGAATGCTGACACCTGGGGCTCAGGAGAGACTCCATTTTGAAAGAGACAGTGAGCAGAGTGGGGTCCAGGCTGGCCTGAGGAAGAGCCTGGCAGAGGCCGAGGCTGTGGCTCTTCCTTCCACACCTGGGAAACCTGGTCATGCAGAGGGCAATGGCGATCTGGGGTCGGGGTGGCCTTCACCTAGTGGAGGAAGGAGCAGAAGCCACTGCAGGTTCAGGAGGCTGGGGACAGTGAGAGCCCGTCTTAGGGCCCATCTGGAGACTGGGCCATCAGGTCCCTCCTGGGGTGGGGGCATTGAGGCAAACCTGCCTGCTGGGTGGGCAGACCCCTTTACACCAGAGGCTGGGTGAACACCACCCCTGTCACACACACATGCATGCACACGCTCATGCACACACACGTGTACACACATGACCACAAACATTTACAAACACACATGCATTCACACGCTCATGCACACACACGTGTACACACATGACCACAAACATTTACAAACACGCATGCATTCACACGTGCACACACACAGAGATTCATACATTCTCATGCAATAATCATATACACATGTATGCACACACATATCTACATGCTCACATACACATGCACACATTCACATGTGCATGCACACAGATTCACACAGTGTGTGCACATGCCCGTACACACACACACTCAAGCACGTATATACATATGTGCACACTCACACATACTTTCCCTACTGCTTCCTCCCTGGATGGAGAGTCCTTTGCGGAGTGCTGAGCCAGCTCTGAGCATCCCTCCTGGAGGTGTGCTCTGTTCACCATGTCTACGTTCACGCACCCCTGGCGGAACTGTGGGGAAAGGGGTGCTATGTCTTTTCGTTCCTATACACACTCACTTTCATCCAGGAACATGTTCATAGATTGAAGCTGGGGCACAGATCCCGAGCATGCCTCAGCTTGTCGAGGGGAAGCAGACACCTGCACTGCATCTGGATGTCGGGCTGGGCAGTTCCCACCAGCCCGTCCCCACCAAATACACTGTGGTCCCTTCCTTCCTGGCCTGCCCAAGCCCGCACAAGCCCAGGCATCAGGAAGGGGAGGGAAAGGCTGATGGAGCCCCGTGGGCCCAGCTAGCCTCGCCGTCTCTGGGCTGAGCTCCCTCATCTGCAAATCAGTGGGTTCAATTAAAAATCTCCAAGATGGGGCCGGCCCGGTGGCGCACTGCTACAGTGTGCCACTTGGGAGCGCAGCAGCACTCCCGCTGAGGGTTCAGATCCCACATACAGACCGGTTCCCGCTCACTGGCTGAGCGAGGGGCGGGCACAGCACCGAGGGTTGCGATCCCGTTGCCAGTCCCGGTCCGGTACGGGCTCGACACTGAGGGTTGCGGTCCGTTGCCAGACACGAAAAAAGACAAAAAGGAAAAAAAAAAATCTCCAAGAACTCTGTCACTCTCCTGTGCAAGGAGCTGTGGTTCTCATTAGGGATCCTTTGGCGCACTGCTACAGTGCGCCACTTGGGAGCGCAGCAGCACTCCCGCTGAGGGTTCAGATCCCACATACAGACCGGTTCCCGCTCACTGGCTGAGCGAGGGGCGGGCACAGCACCGAGGGTTGCGATCCCGTTGCCAGTCCCGGTCCGGTACGGGCTCGACACTGAGGGTTGCGGTCCGTTGCCAGACACGAAAAAAGACAAAAAGGAAAAAAAAAAATCTCCAAGAACTCTGTCACTCTCCTGTGCAAGGAGCTGTGGTTCTCATTAGGGATCCTTTGCACTTAACACTTCGGTGTGTTTGTTCTCAGGCGAGTCTTTACTTCCCGGAGATTAGGCTTGAAGTTCATGTGGTGAACGTGTCCCCAAAACAAGCTTTATGGAGGCAGGTGGAGAATCTACCTCGCTTTTTTTTCACAAAACAATTTTATTGAAACTCCTCACATGTGGCTTTAATGGTGCTAATAAAACCCACACAACCTTGTGATCAGGAGAGTCTTAGGGAGACATGCACAGATTCTCCTTTTAGGAAGTCTCAGTCTGCTCAGGCTGCTCTAGCAGAACACGGCAGACTGGACGACTTATGAAGAACAGACATTCCCTCCTCACGGTCTGGAAGCTGAAGCCCAACATCAGGTGCCACAGACTGGGGGTGTGGTGGGGCCACTCTCTGGCTCATGGAAGGCGCCTTCCACACATCCCGCTGTGGTGGAGCTGGGGAGGGGTCTCTCAAGCCTCTTTCATGATGGCCCTGATCCTATATCCAGGGCTCCATCCCCAGGCCTGACACCTCCCAGAGGCTGTGTCTCCTAAACCCAGGGTTAGGGTTTCAACACAGGGATCTGGGGAGGGGGTGGGAGCAGGGGGGAGGGCAGAGGCTGGGGGAGCAGCCGAGCTGTCTGCTCCAAGTCCTCCAGCAGGGAGGCCTGTCCTGGGGCCCACCTGAGTCTGGGCCATCAGGCCCCTCCGGGGTGGGACATCAGGCACACCTGCCTGCTGGGTGGACGCTGAGGCCTCTTCTCCTGCAGGGCTTCCCCGGGAACACCAATGCTGACAGCGTGGTGCAGCATGGGCTGCGGCTGTCCGTGGAGACGCGGCACCTGCACTTCCTGCCCGTGGCCTGTAACCCTGCCAGAGCATCGGGATGCGCGTGGAGGTCTATGGATGCACCCGCAGTGAGTAGTGAGGGGCCGCCTGCAGAGGGGCAGCGCTCCCGGCCGGAGAGGAGCTCATCCTTACCTCACCCGACAAGCACAAGTGACTCTTCTTCCGTGTTCTTGTATAAACCTGAAATAAAAATATCAGACTGTCCTAGGATCCTCACACTGAGCTGTGTGACCTCTCCATGCGTGGAAGGCCCAAGACAGGGACGGGGCTGCTGCAGGTCCTGCCAGAGCCAGGGGTCCAGGCCTCCATTTCTGTCTCTCTCTCTGTCTATCTGCTCAGTCTCTCTCTCTCTGTGTCTCTCTCTCCCTGTCTCTCTCTGTTTGTGTCTTTCTGTCTCTGCCTCTGCCTCTATCTCTCTATCTCTGCTCTGTCTCTCTGTCTCTGCTGTCTCTCTGTCTTTCTGCCTCTGTCTATCTGTTTCACTGTCTCTGCCTGTCTCTGTCTCTTCCTCTATCTCTTTCTGCTGTGTCTCTCTGTCTCTCTGCCTCTTTTTCTCTCTTTGCCTGTCTCTCTGTCTGTCTCCCTCTGTCTTTGCTCTCTCTGTCTCTTTGTCTCTCTGTCTCTCTGTCTCTCTGTCTCTCTGCCTCTTCTCCATCCCTGTCTCTCTGTCTCCATCTCTGTCTCTCTGTCTCTGTCTCTCTTGATGGCTTCTCCTTCTCTGTCTCTCTGTCTCCATCTCTGTCTCCCTGTCTCTGTGTAGGCAGTCATTTCACAAACCCCTCTACCTGCTAGGCTGGGGTCCTGAGGTAACTGGGGTGGTCCTGCAGGGCTCAGGCTGGCAGCTGTGTGGGTCCCTCCTCCCCGTGCGCACATTCGTCAGGGGCTGCTTATTTGAGGAGGACGCAGCAGGGCGTGGAGGTGGAAGATGCCCTACAGAAGCGCGTCTCCTTTCCTCATAAGGAGGAGCTGGACCAGGGATTGTGCCAAAGGCCCTGAGAGCTGCACACGGCAGCCTGAGCCTGGGTAGGGAGGGCGGCTGGTGTTCAGGAGCATCTGCAGCCATGGAAAGTGGCCTGAGGGCTGTCGGACATGGGGGTCCACATAGGAGGGACACCCCGACAAGGGTCTGGGGTTCCATGTGGGGACTCAGCTATCCCCCTGAGGGCCTCTGCCCTGTGGCCATTAGGGATGCTCAGCACTTTCTCCTTCCCACGTGTCTCCACACACCCCTGGACACCCTACAAGCTGTGCCTTTCACAGGACCCAAAATGCTCTCCTGGGTCTGGCAATGCTCATGGTCCTGGGGGTAGAGCGGCTCCAGACGTGGTGTGCCCGCAGCCCTGTCCCTGCTCGTGCCTTCCTCCAGCGGCTACACAGCAGACAGTGCCCTCCACTCCCACCCCTAGAGAAGGCGTCATGCAGCACCCCTGCATCTAGCAACACCGAGCCGCTGGGAACACGAGGGTCTGCTTACGAGTTCAGAAGGTAGTTCATCACCACAAATGTCAAAACAGCCCCACGCCTGGCCAGTGGCTGCACCATGCACTGCCCGCAGCGACCAGGACCCGCGGCTCTCGGCACCCCTGTCACGTCCTGCAGCCGGCTTCCCTGCGCACTCCCCGCCCAATGAGTGCCCCAGGTCCTGGTCTTCAGAGGCGGCACAGACCGGCGTCTGCAGCCTGGGCCTCTGTGCGGTGCTCCTGCCTGGGCCTCGCTCTGTTTTTGGGTGGGAGGTCCCACCTCTGTCCTTGCCTTGATCTTGTCCCCCATACCATGTTTTCACCAAGCCCTGGGCACCACGCTTTCCTGTACGTTTTGTGGGTTGCTGATGTTAATGTTTATCCTGACACATGCTGAGACAGTGAGGAAGACCTCACTCAGGACTAGAGTGACAGGGAGAGCCCGGGCTCCACTCTGACTGGCTCAGAGACTGGGGCACACACAGCCAAGGAGCAGAGCGGGGTCAGCAGATGGGAGGTGACCTGGAGGAGGCCTCAAGGGGAGGTTCTCCCCAAGCCAGCCCCACAGGGTCTGGTCCAGGAGGGACTTTTGTCACCAGCTGGGAGCGGATAGCTTTGCCTCCCTGAGCTCCTCTGCATCAGCATCAGGTAAAGGCAGGTCCTTCTGGGCCAGCGGCCACTGTGCATGTGAACACCCATCTCTGTCCTCAGCACAGGCTCCTCTGGACACTCCATTTCCACATCCAGCAGCTCTGAGATACCTCATTTGACCATAACTGGATCATTTATTCTAATCCCCTCCAAGAACTGTTGATTATCTGTGTTCTCATCTCAGCAGCAGATCTGCTCTTCCGCAGTGACTCCGATCAGTTAAGTCACAGTCACCCATACCTGGCCAGTCCCCAGCCTGTGGTTCCACCTGCTAAGTCTGTGTGGGATGCACTGATCACCCCTCCTCATCCGTTGCTCTCACCGTCCTTTGGGTCTGGTCGCCACACTGTGCCTGAAGGACCACAGCAGCCACTGAGGGGCCTCTTGCCCTCCTGTAGGGAGAGGAGCCCTCCCACGTGCAAACGGTGAATGCAAAAGCCTCATCTTCCCAGGCCCGAGGTGCACGGGGGACACGCAGATGCTCCTCACCACATGGGGACTCGGTCCCAATTCCATGGCCGTCTCCCTCCATCCTCACCTCTCAGCCCAATCTCCCCACCCCAGGCAGCAGCTGCAGAAGTGAGTGCTCCCCCCGGCAGCCCCGACAGCCCGACTTCAGCCCTTTGAATGTGTGGAGACATCTGCTTTAGCCACAGGGCCTTTGCACAGAAGCCTCTGATGCCGGACACTCACCCATTATTTTTTGAAAATTTGTTTTGTGAGGTGCGACCCATGTACAGAAAGATGCCCACATCACAGGTGCCTGGTGGTGAGGGTTTTCTCAACAGTGCAACCAGCCGGGGCCACAAGGCAGAGGCTCCCCGAGGCTCCTGTGCCCCGCCTGGCATGATCCCTCACCAGCAGTCACAGCCACACTGTGCGTCGCTTTCACTGTTCCTGAACTTTATATACAAGGACGCCCTGACACGTGCCCTTCTGTGTCTGGCCTCTGTCCTTCCTCCTGCTGCTGTGACACCCACGGACTCCATGATCAGCCCTCGGGTCTCCTTTTCTGATAACTTCCCAGCAAGCCCTGGCCAGGCCAGGTGTCATCCCCATGTGCTCCCATGGCAACCAGCTCTGTCCCTGTGGCACCTGGAACCATCCTGGTGGGTGCAGTGCTGCGGCCGTCCGTGAATCTGCTGGTGGGTAAATGGATGGACGAATGAACACATCGTCAGGAGTGAGCAGTGAGCGGGGCAGAGAGCAGCTCAGGGAGGGGTCTGCCCTCCTGGACACGGCATCCAGACCTGCTCCGATGGGGCACAGACAAGAGGGAGGGTGACAGGGGACACGCGGATGGAATGGTGGTGGCTTTGAAGTGCTGGGATAATCTGGCTAAGTGTCAATGGCCTTCAGGGGATGAGTGGGTTATATAACGCTGTGATCATGAGTGACGACTTCACACTGCTGTGGAATTACTTAAAAACAAGGGTGTATGTTCTGTAATGAGGAGAAACGCCGCAAGCAGGAGCCACGGACGGGCCTTCCCGCTGCCTGGCGCTGGGCCACTGCAGTCCCGCTCCCATTCAGGAAAGACTGAGAAGAGGTGACACGGCATGGGAGGGAGAAACACCCACCGTGACAAGGAAAACGTGGAGAGGAAGCCAGTGGGGTCTTTCCTCGTAGGCACCGCGCTCACTGCCAGAGCCAGGGAAGCCTCCCTGCATCAGACGTGAGGACACGAGCTGGAACATTGTAAAGCAAGGGCAGAATACTTCCCGAAGCTTCTGAGATATGTATTGCAAATAACAGCCTCAAGAGGCTGTTATTTCTCATTTCTTTGAGATTTAAAATGATGCAGAGTGATGGGATTCTCGTCCACAGAGAGGGAGGCCACGGGGACGGCATCAGCCTGGAGTTAGTGACGGGGAAGCTGCTCCTACGC
>NW_007735260.1:11973-16327 GCF_000696425.1 Galeopterus variegatus | reverse complement strand
AGCAACCAGCTCTGTCCCCACAGCAACCAGCTCTGTCCCTGTGGCACCTGGAACCATCCTGGTGGGTGCAGTGCTGTGGCCGTCCGTTAATCTGCTGGTGGGTAAATGGATGGACGAATGAACACATCGTCAGGAGTGAGCAGTGAGCGGGGCAGAGAGCAGCCCAAGGAGGGGTCTGCCCTCCTGGACACGGCATCCAGACCTGCTCCGATGGGGCACAGACAAGAGGGAGGGTGACAGGGGACACGCGGATGGAATGGTGGTGGCTTTGAAGTGCTGGGATAATCTGGCTAAGTGTCAATGGCCTTCAGAGGATGAGTGGGTTATATAACGCTGAGATCATGAGTGACGACTTCACACTGCTGTGGAATTACTTAAAAACAAGGGCGTATGTTCTGTAATGAGGAGAAACGCCCCGAGCAGGAGCCACAGACGGGCCTTCCCGCTGCCCGGCGCTGGGCCGCTGCGGTCCCGCTCCCACTCAGGAAAGACTGAGAAGAGGTAACACGGCATAGGAGGGAGAAACACCCACCGTGACAAGGAAAACGTGGAGAGGAAGCCAGTAGGGGTCTTTCCTCATAGGCATCGCGCTCACTGCCAGAGCCAGGGAAGCCTCCCTGCATCAGACATGGGGACACGAGCTGGAACATTGTAAAGCAAGGGCAGAATACTTCCCGAAGCTTCTGAGGTACGTATTGCAAATACATATGTATTGCAAATAACAGCCTCAAGAGGCTGTTATTTCTCATTTCTTTGAGATTTAAAATGATGCAGAGTGATGGGATTCTCATCCACAGAGAGGGAGGCCACGGGGAAGGCATCAGCCTGGAGTTAGTGACGGGGAAGCTGCTTCTACACACCGGTTCAGGTAACGTGAGCCTGCAAGGAGCCCAGCAAGCTTTGAGATTTAAAATGATGCAGAGTGATGGGATTCTCATCCACAGAGAGGGAGGCCACGGGGACGGCATCAGCCATGGCCCCGGCCTCTCGGGCGGGAGCCTGTCACCTGCTGCTACATCCCAAGGAGCATTTTCAAGGGGTCTTGTTAGCATTTCTCCTAGTTTACTACGAATTAGTAATTGCAGAACACACCTTGGGTGTGTGACAGAATCGTTACCATCCATGTTCATTCAGGAAGAGTAATTGGTTAGACAACATATGCTGCAAACAGAGTGAAAGATTCATTCATTGTGCACCTTGTAAATACATTATTTCTGAGTACATGTAAGAATCACAAGAAATCTTCCAGCAGGGAGCAACGGCCCTGTTACTCTGAGATGATTGAGTTTCACCAGTGGATGGAAAGTGATAAACATTTCCAAAGATGCTGTTAAAGTGGGAGTGAATCAAGAGGTTCTGTGTGGTTTACGTGACCACAGTGTGAGCCCAGTGATGAGATGGCAGCTGTTCCAAAGGGTTAAGAATGTTTATCTGCAGGCGGGAAGGTTGAAAAAATATCCTTAGGTTTATCAACACCTGCACACCCGCAGAGAGAAATGATGTGTTATCTGATGCCGGGGCTGGAAATGGGCCATGTATGTGCCTGTGTGTGTGTGTGTGCCTCTGCGTGTGTATGTGCCCCTGGGTGTGTGTGCCTCTGCCTGTATGTGCCTGTGTGTGTGTGTGTGTGCCTCTGCGTGTGTATGTGCCTGTGTGTGTGTGTGCCCCTGGGTGTGTGTGCCTCTGCCTGTATGTGCCTCTTTGTGTATGTGCCTCTGCGTGTGTGCCTCTCCGTGTGTATGTGCCTCTGCATGTGTGTGCCTCTTTGTGTATGTGCCTCTGCATGTGTGTGCCTCTGCCTGTGTGCCTCTGAGTGTGTGCCTTGTGTGCCTCTGCGTGTGTATGCCTCTGCGTGTGTGCCTTGTGTGCCTCTGTGTGTGTGCCTCTGCCTGTGTGCCTCTGAGTGTGTGCCTTGTGTGCCTCTGCGTGTGTGCCTTGTGTGCCTCTGCGTGTGTGCCTTGTGTGCCTCTGTGTGTGCCTCTGCGTGTGTGCCTCTGCATGTGTGTGTGCATGTACAAGCCTCCACATATTAAAAGTGTTTGTGGGAAGCATGCTAATCCTTAGAACAACTTTTATTTTCTTTTCTGTAGGATCAGAAGTGATTGATTTTGATGGAAAAAGTTCCCTGCTTTACAGATTTGCTCAAAATACCAGGAGTCCAGAAAAAGACGTCATTTCTTTGAGATTTAAAACGATGCAGAGTGATGGGATTCTCATCCACAGAGAGGGAGGCCACGGGAACGGCATCAGCCTGGAGTTAGTGACGGGGAAGCTGCTTCTACACACTGGTTCAGGTAACGTGAGCCTGCAAGGAGCCCAGCAAGCCGGTTACGTAGTGTCCTTTGTACTGAGGACTGTGGTACCTCACCTTTTGACCATCATTACAGAGGAGAGTCCTGTGCTTGCATAACACACACTTTATACATTAGTAGTTGACAGAAGGACAGTGGCAGGCGCTTTTTACATCGTGCAAGTTCAGTGATGGCTACATCCTGCAGTTCCTCAGCCTGGGCACTGCTGACGTTCTGGTCCACATGATTCTCTGTGGTGGGGCCTGTCCTGTGGCCATTTGGGTGTTAAGCAGCAGCCCTGTCCCCTACCCACGGGACGCCAGAAGCCCACACCCCAAGCCATCAGGGCCATCAGAAATGTCTCCCGAGGTGGCCAAGTGTCTCTTGGGTGGCAAGTTGTGCTGGTTAGGAGCTGCTGCCCTCTCCTAACAAAACAAGGCCACAGTGCTGCTCCTGAGAGTCCACAGCAGTGACAGGGGAGGGGTGAGTAGGGATGGCGTCATGACAGCACTAGGAGAGGCCAGTGCCTGGGGCATCGTGGTTCTGGATGGGGCCTCACCATGCTGGTTTCCCTCTGCCCAGGCACGGGCACCCCACCCTCACCGCCTCCCGGGGGCTGGTGCTGGGCAGCCTGCTGGACGACGAGCACTGGCACGAGGTGCTGCTGGAGCGCTCCGGCCGGCACGTGAGCCTCATGCTGGACAGGCACTCGCAGCACGTTTGGGCATGTGGAGGTTGGAGCCTGCTGGGCCTGGACCACGAGGTGCGGTTTTGTCAGTTAGCCCCTGGTGTGACCTCAGTGCCACCCAGTCCTGGGAGAAAGAGGAGCATTGGAGAGAAAAGCCCTTCACAGTGTTCGGAATGCAGAGGGAGGTTCCCCAGCCAGAAGCTCATTGGCTGGCAGCCCTGCAGTACCAGGTCCAGGGACAGGCTCAAAGCAAGAGACAGCTGGAGTCCTTTTAACCCAGGACTCAGGTCTCTTCCCGTCACAGCACAAACGTAATTGCCACCTGTGAGAACTGGAAGAATTTGGCAATGTTTCCACCTAGGTGTGTTAGTCAGCAACAGATTCAATGCACCATCCTATTTCTTGGTTTTCAAAATGCCAACTATACTCAGCACACTGCATACACGCATCTGAATCACACTAAGGCATAACATTTGATGCCATTTTTGTAAGATATTTACAAGGCCACGAACTGTCAAAACAAATGAATAGATGTTTCTATGTTCATTTGGCATAAATGGACGTGGCAGATCCAGCCCCAGACAACTGCTGTCTGCCTGGCACCAGCCACAATTCCAGTGCCCCGAACTCTCAAGGTCTCAGCAAAGACAGCACAGGATATTTCATACACAGATGATTGTACATAACACACAGAGTGGGTACAACCTAAAGTATCTTTCCAGTTTCTTGAACACATTTACTTGTGTGCAGGTTTGTTTCTGTACAGATGAAAACACCTTGTGCATGGACATAAAGAGGTAATGTCCCCTCCCCAGGTACATGTCACACACAGCCAGGCCTGACAGCCCCCTCAAGGGGATCAGTCATGGCTCTGTTACACGTGGCATTAGACAGGGTAGTTCCCTGATGCAGACCCTGGAACTTAAAAGTTGAGCTCTGGGGGAAGAGCACAGCAGGGTGGGGACAGCAGGACAGGGACATGGGGAGACAGGACACAGACTGGAATCTCAGGCCGGGTCCTGGGGAGCAGGTCCCACCGGACCCCGTGGGGCTCTGAGTGGAGGCTGCATCCCAAAGTTTCTCACCTGATTCAGGAGAACCCGCCATCCTCTGCAGACGGCCACCCCAGGGCAATGAAAATTCCCAGAGAGAAAGTACATTAAGGGGGAAGGGAGATGGAGCTGCACAAAACATCATGCAGGGCCAGAGGGGAAGGGGTGGGGCCCGGTGTTCCGGTGTGGGGACCCTGTGTCCCGGCCACTGTCCTCCGACCACCCTGGCGCAGGTGGCAACAGCTCCTTTTCTTCCCAAGTTCCCCAGTTTGAAGCTAAATGACCTTTCCCCCTAAGTGTGGGTGCAGACGCTCCAGCGCGAG
>NW_007735260.1:9362-11782 GCF_000696425.1 Galeopterus variegatus | reverse complement strand
TGATTGTACACACCACACAGAGTGGGTACAAGCTAAAGTAACTTTCCAGTTTCTTGAACACATTTACTTGTGTGCAAGTTTGTTTCTGCACAGATGAAAACACCCTGTGCATGGACATAAAGTGGTAACGTCCCCTCCCCAGGTACATGTCACACACAGCCAGGCCTGACAGCCCCCTCGAGAGGATCGGTCATGGCTCTGTTACACATGGCATTAGACAGGGGAGTTCCCTGATGCAGACCCTGGAACTTAAAAGTTGAGCTCTGGGGGAAGAGCACAGCAGGGTGGGGACAGCAGGGCAGGGGCGTGGGGAGACAGGACACAGACGGGAATCTCAGGTCAGGTCCTGGGGAGCAGGTCCCGCCGGACCCCGTGGGGCTCTGAGTGGAGGCTGCATACCAAAGTTTCTCACCTGAGTCAGGAAACCCACCATCCTCTGCAGACGGTCACCCCAGGGCAACAAAAGTTCCCAGAGAGAAAGTACATTAAGGGGGAAGGGAGATGGAGCCGCACAAAACTTCATGCAGGGCCGGAGGGGAAGGGGTGGGGCCCGGTGTTCCGGTGTGGGGACCCTGTGTCCCGGCCACCGTCCTCCAACCACCCTGGCGCAGGTGGCAACAGCTCCTTTTCCTCCCAAGTGCCCCAGTTTGAAGCTAAATGACCTTTCCCCCTAAGTGTGGGTGCAGACGCTCCAGCGCGAGTGGGTATCGGCTCATGTGAAATGTTTTAGGGTCTATGTCTCAGAATTTTATTGAAAATTAACAAACACTATGTTATAAAATTAGGCAAAATCAATCTACTCGTGACTGTTTCTATTCTACCCATGAATTGTAAATGTTTTAAGCAGATTGTCAGAAAATCTCTGAAGAATGCTACTGATGTGATGTGTGTTTCTAAGATCAGCTTTGGGGGGATCTCAGCACCTGGAAAGCCGGTGACGTTTCAGAGGAAGAGCTTCCGTGGATGTTTAGAAAACATTAATGTTAATGGAGAGGACGTCATTGACTTGGCCAAACGGCACAGACCACAGGTCCTCGTTACGGTGAGTCCCCTGGGGACTGGCTGGTGTCTGAGAGGTGGCTTCCTGGCTGCTCCTAAATGTCCAAATGTCCAGGATGATGTGATTGATCTGGCAGCTTCCTCAGAATGGCGGTGTGCGCGTGACATGTGAGCCCGGCCAGAGGGAAAGGAACTGATGTTTGTTCTTTATACGAGACGAGGAAACACGCTCTTGCTTAAAATGTAAAAAGAAGATTAAGTCTCAGCTTGCATTTTCCTTGAGTGGAGATGTTATTACTCACAGAGGCCAGTCCCTTCAGACGCAAGTCCCAGTGAGCCAGCAGGGTCTCCGAGCCCCACAGGGAGAGCTCCCAGGTTCCTTACATTCAATATCACGGCACTTGAGACATATGGAGCAGAGCGTTTGCTGTGGAAGTTTATATGCTATTGCAATATTCTCTGTGACTCACAGGGAGATGACAGACGGACGCTCAGCATGGCGTCATTTAATCTGAGGCTGACTCCAGGCTGAAATCCCAGACATGCTTCCTGATGGCTGTGGCCCTTGGACATGGTTTTAATCTCTCTGTGCCGGCACATTATTTGTATATACCAGTTAATACAGCATTCTGGTTAAAATCCCAATCTCCTGGGCTTTGTTAACGGACCCCACTCCTGAAAGATGAATTTTTCACATTGGGCTGAGCCCTCCTGACATGGCAGAAGCCAGCGGCTCCAGTCAGTGCCTCTTGCGGGTCCTTCTGCAAAGGCTGCCACCTCCCATGACCCCGGGCCTCACCCAGCAGCTCATCCAGATGTGCGTAAAGTGAGGTCCCCTGTACTCAGGTGAGAACCCTGTTTCAGCATCTTTACATCTTCAGGAGGACGGTGTGTTGGGACCAGTGGGGCCAAGTCTGAGAAGCTGGGTAGGTGGCTGTGCTCATCCATTGCCACGGTCAGCGTCACCTGAATGTCCACTGGGCTCCTTCCTGGATGCTGGTCACTGGGGAGGACACAGGAGATGCCGGGAAGGTCATTGGAATCTGGTGGGGGTTGGACAGAGAACAGGTTATCCCAGAGAAGCTGGGGTGACAGGCAGCGTCCACCTGCCTGTGATGGAAGTGTCCAGAAGCCCCTCAGCACTGCCTCTGTCTCTTCCATCCTCAGGGAAACATCTCCTTCTCCTGCTCACCCCCACAGACAGTGCCGGCTACGTTTCTGAGCACCAGGAGCTACTTAGCACTGCCTGGCACCCCTGGGGAGGACGGGGCTTCGGTCAGCTTCCAGTTCCGGACATGGAACAGTGCATGGCTGCTGCTGTCCTGCCAACCTCGCCCAGACTCAGGGGGTCTCCTCCTCAACCTCAAGGATGGGAGCCTCAAGCTGAGTGTGCACCTGCCCCCAGGACATGCACAAAGTGA
>NW_007735260.1:7556-9016 GCF_000696425.1 Galeopterus variegatus | reverse complement strand
CTAAGAGGATTATGGCTCCCGGTGGACCTGAGAGGTAATCAGAGGAGCAGCCCAGCCATTCCCACCTTGCTCAGGAAACAAGGCCACTGTTGTCTGGGAGTTGTTGAAGGCCTTGCTGTACCCCCATGTCGGCCACCTAGGGGACACCACCCATCCTGCTGCTCTGACTGGGGCTTCCTGTCCCTCAGGAGGTGGGTGGGGGGCCCCAGCAGCAGCCGCTCAGATCCTGTGGTGTGTGTGATGTATGCATGAGTGTGCACATGGACATACATGAGTGTGCATGTGAGGGTGTGTGCATGCTTGTGTACACATGTGTGCAATGTGTATTGTGTGAGTGCCCATGTGTGCACGCTCACATGAAGGCGTGTGTGCATGTGTATGTGTGAGGGTGTGCTGCGAGCATGTGTGCAAACGTGCAAGTAAGCACGTGTGCCCGAGCACCTGTGTGCGTGTGCACGAGTGTGCGTGAGCATACCTGTGCTCACACGTGCTCACACGTGCACATGTACACAAGACACGTGCATGCACGCACTTCTGTTTGTGTGAGTGCGCACACATGCCAGCACTTGCTTGCCCCTGTGCACACGTGGGATGTTGTGGAAATGCCATAATCACATCGGAAAGCCACAGACGTGTTCCCAGAAAAGTCCTTGATAACGCGCATCGAAGCGTGTGGGGGCCTGGAGGAGAGCCACTGCAGGTAGGGACGGCACCGGCCGAGCCCACACGTGGAGAGGAGCCAACAGAAGGACCCTGAGCATCTACGGCACCACGATGGGCTAAGCGAGAAGACGGATGCACCAAATCCCAGAACAAAACTCAGAGGCTTCTGCGTGGAAAGGGGACTTGTGAGAGAGTGACTGTGTTCATCCGGAGGGTAGATGGGGGACGGCCCGAGCCTGGTAACGAAGCATGGTGGTGGGGTGGCAGGTGGCAGCTTTTGAAACTTCAACTCATGCGACAGACACCAGTGAGCCTCTGTCACGCACCGGCCACGATGCTGGGCACAGGCAGAGGTCGCGATCAATGAGGTCCATGGTGCCTTCTGGAACTCACAGCCCGCGGGGTGCTCCACACACAGCGGCAGGTGGGGCGACCGCTATGGTGTGGCCCCTCGGAGGGGGTGAGGCGAGGTGAAGGGAACAGCGTTCCAGAGGGTGGAACAGCATGTACGAGGCCTCAGGTCCCCAGTGACGTGAGCCAGCAAGCACCACTAAGGCAGGTGTCAGAGGCGCGGGGATGCACGGGTCCTGGTGAAGACGGACAGTGATGCGTGACATCTTTGAGGTGGGCCGGGGCCCACCCACCCAAGCTACTGGGCTAGAATACAGATTTCATCTGCACGCATCGGCAGCTGCTGGGAGGGGGTGAAATTGGGTTTACACTCTGGCGCGGCCCCTTGGCTGCAAGGCAAAGGGCCTTCTGCAGGTTGGGGACCCAGAGGAGGTAGGAGAGGCCCA
>NW_007735260.1:6085-7536 GCF_000696425.1 Galeopterus variegatus | reverse complement strand
TCCCAGGCGGTGCCCGACCCTGGGCTGGGCAGGAGGGAGGCCCCCGGAGCCTCGGCCTCCCTCACGGCCTCCCCTGCCAACCCGGCCGCTCTCTGGACTGATGAGCTCCTGGGCAGGGTCCACAGGTAGGAGCTCAGGGGAGGGGAGCCCTGGGAGCCGGGGAGCACAATTTGGGAACTGCTGCTCTGGGGTGTCACCTCCTCGTGCCTGTCCCTCCCCTCGCGTTCACTTCTATTCCCATTTGAAGGTGTTGCAGCTTGGGGTATCTGTCTCATCCCCATGTAGAATTCTTTCATGCACGGTCCATTTTTTCTAAAAGGATAGCAGCCTTCCTCGAGAGATGTCCTGCTATAGTGAGGCCCTGCTAGGGTCACCCGGAGCGTNTGAAAATGGCTGTTGGCCTCATGCATGGAAGAAGGCTCATTGTGAGACTCTTGGGAACCCCTCCAGCCCAGTTGCTCAATGCACAAGCAGAGGGTGGCCAACCCCCTAGGGACATCCCAGCCAGGATGCTCCTGGGGGCCAAGCCCTCTGCTCACCTCATGACCCACTCTCACCTGCAGAAAGGGGCATTTTTTTTTTGTTGGACAGAGGCTTTGATAAGACTTTTGAGGTAGAGCACCTCTGCTGGCCCATTCCTGAGCCCCAGAGAGGCCTGCCCATCACCCAAATGGGAAACCAGGTGAGTGCTGTCCCATGTACTGCTGTCCTCACTGCCACAGACCCACACCTGAGCCCTGGAGAGGCCCACCCACCACCCAAGAAGGAGCTGAGACAGCCCACTGCACACTCAACTGTATTTATACAAGAAAAGCCACCAGCAGAGCCTACAGATAGAGGAACAAGTCTTTCCCCTGATAGCCCATTCCAGACTAATAGAAGAAACAAACATCCTACCAGATGACCATAAATCAGGGAAAAAATACTAGAACTACAAATAAACAAGAAGATATGGCACCACTGAAGGAATATGGTAATTCTCAAGTACCAGACCCCATAGAACAGGAAACCCTGGAGATGTTTGAAAAGGAATTCTGAGCACTGATCTTAAGAAAACTCAAAGAGATAAGAGAAGAATCAATTAGAGAACACAATAAAACAAGAAAAAACATCCAGGATATGAAGGAGGAAATTTACAAAGAGATTAATACCTAAAAAAGAATGTAACAGAAATTCTAGAACTGAAGGATTCACTCAATGAAATAAAAAACAGAACAGAAAGTTTGAGCAGCAGGCTAGAGAAAGCAGAAGAAAGAATTTCATACCTCGAAGATGGTGTTTTTGAAATAACCCAGCCAGACAAAAAAAAGGAAAAAAGAATTTTAAAAAAGGAAGAATGTCCAAGAGTGCTATCAGACAATCTTAAGCACACAAACATGTTAATCATGGATGTCCCTATTTGCAGATGACATGATTCTATATAGAGAAAAACCTAAACACTCTAGCAAAAA
>NW_007735260.1:2939-4657 GCF_000696425.1 Galeopterus variegatus | reverse complement strand
GGAGGCATTACACTACCTGACTTCAAATTATACTACAAAGCTATAGTAACCAAAACAGCACGGTACTGGCATACAAACGGACACTTAGACCAATGGAACAGAATAAGCAGCCCAGAAATCAACCCACAGACTTACAGCGAACTGATATTTGACAAAGGCAACAAGAACATACCTTGGGGAGAAGACTGACTCTTCAATAAGTGGTGATGTGAAAACTGGACATCCATATGCAGAAGAATAAAACTAGACATGCACCTCTCATCATATACCAAAATCAACTCAAAATGGATTAAAGACTCAAGTATAAGACCTGAAGATGTGAAACTATTAAGGGAAAATATAGGAGAAACACTTCAAGAAGTAGGACTAAGCAAAGAGTTTATGAACGAGAGCCCCAAAGCACAAGCAACAAAAGAAAAAATAAACAAATGGGACTATATCAAACTATAAAGCTACTGCACACAGCAAAAGAAACAATCAACAGAGTGAGAAGACAACCCACAGAATGGGAGTAAATATTTTCAAACTACACATTTTACAGGGGATTAATATCCAGAATATACAAGGAACTCAAGCAATTATGCAGTAGAAAAACAAACCAATTAAAAACTGGGCAAAGGAGTTGAATAGGCATTTTTTTAAGGAAGACATACAAATGGCCAACAGGCACTTTAAAATATGCTCAGCATCAGTAGTCATCAGAGACATGCAAATTAAAGCCACATTGAGATATCATCTCTCCCCAGTTAGACTGGCTAAAACTAAAAAGATGGAGAATAACATGTGTTGATGAAGATGTGGAGAGAAGGGAATGCTACTGCACTATTGGTGAGACTATAGATTAGTACAACCACAATGGAAAACAGTATGAAGGTTTCTCAAACAACTACAGATAGATCTTCCATACAATCCAGCAATCCCACTTCTGGGTATATACCCAGAGGAATGTCAATCATCATGTTGAAGGGATACCTGCACTCCCATGTTCATCACAGCTGTGTTCACAATAGCCAAGATATGGAAGCAACTAAGTGTCCATTGNGTGGCAGATCCAGCCCCAGACAACTGCTGTCTGCCTGGCACCAGCCACAATTCCAGTGCCCCGAACTCTCAAGGTCTCAGCAAAGACAGCACAGGATATTTCATACACAGATGATTGTACACACCACACAGAGTGGGTACAAGCTAAAGTAACTTTCCAGTTTCTTGAACACATTTACTTGTGTGCAAGTTTGTTTCTGCACAGATGAAAACACCCTGTGCATGGACATAAAGNGAGAAAGAAGGAAGGAAAGAGAGACCACAGTGGTGCATTGGACTTGCAGAGGGAGAGAGCAGACCTAGAGATGGAGGGGGAAAGGGAGAGAGGTTGGGGATCAATTGGGTAGGGGACGAGGAATAATCACAATTTGTGGTAATAGGCATGCTGACACTATTGATCTGACCATCACACCTTGGGTACAGTTGGTGATGGTCAACTCTATACCCCATGAATATGCATAATCAATAAAATAAATAAATACCTAAATAAAAAGTCAGGAAATTCAACAACAGAATCCAGATGTCTGTCTTCTTACGAAAAACTGCAAATCTGGTAACACAAGGAGTCTATGCTCCCTATAGAGCCACGTTCTCCTCAGCAGGTTCAGGAGGTACCGCTGTGACCTGCATTGCCACCCCCACCTTGTCAGCATGGGCCTTTGATGGCCATTAGATGA
>NW_007735260.1:0-1043 GCF_000696425.1 Galeopterus variegatus | reverse complement strand
GGCCTCATCTGCTCACACGTAGGACTCATTATGGTGAGGCTGATCTGCATAGGGACAGCGGCGCTGTGCACCTGCCACGGAGAATTCTGCTGTTGGTGGCTCACTTCCCCTGCCCCGCAGACCGAGCTTTCTTTGTGAAGTTGCTTCCAGCAGCTCCCCCACATCCTGATACAGGTTTCTGCATTTGCCCCATTGATGACAGATTCCCGTCACCCCAGCAGACCCTCTGTGCTGCTCAGTTCACCTACCCCCTGCCGCTGCTCTGAGCTCTCTGAGGTTCACAGCACAGGTGCCTGGTACAGAGACACCTGGGGCAACCTCCTGCCACGCTGGGAGCCACAGAACCGGCTGTCTCCCTCGCAGTCTCAGATAAATTCCAGCCAATTGGGATTTGGTTTGTTCCAGAAATCTTTGCATCTCAGCACTTTTGCCTGTGGCCTCACAGCTGGACACCTCTGCTCATGAAGGGCGAGCTGAGCTGCACCTGTCTCGGTCCCTCGGCTCTTTCTTTGCTGAGGTCTGTAGCCACGTGTGCGTGTCTCTGGGAAGCCACGTGACTCCCTCTGTGGCTGCTGTCTCCACTTTTGTCAAAGTTTCAGAATCTATTTTGTTCTGAAAGAATTAAATAATAACATTTTATGAGAAATGGAGATAAGCAAAATAGTTCTAACCCTATTTCTGGAATATAGTGGTTGCTCAAAAATTTTTTATTGCATTAATATCTGTTCAGCCCTAATATAGTAAATGGTAAGACATAAAGTAGATCTCATCTACAGAGCTAACCCAGGTTTACTATGTTCAGTTTTCTGTAGGCACTTAGCTGTTTGAACTGTGTGTGTTACTCTTAAAATAAGAAAATGATGGATGAAGGCTTCAGAGGCTGAATAGATTTTTGTGACATAATTTTTAATTTGAAACAACATTTCCACATGGCTAGTATACAGCATTTTAATGTGCTTTATGACAGCTGGAGATATACACTCATGCTTGCATTTCTCATTAATGTAAATTATTGGAAAGAGAAAGTATTGTATAGTTAGAAC
>NW_007735259.1:80139-81059 GCF_000696425.1 Galeopterus variegatus | reverse complement strand
CGCCGAGCGCTCACACCCGCCAACGCCCCCCGCCCCGCCCTCCACAGCAGCGGCCACGCGCGACATTTAGGGCCGTGGCCACAGCGATCAAACGACGGCCACCCTCAGTATTCGTAAGGAGGTGAAGTCAGACCTCGGCGGGCTGCCGCGTGTCCCCTAGGACTGAGTCCTCCGCGCAGACAGGTACGTGCCTGGGGCGTACACACGGCCTCAGGCGATAAGTGTCAAAGCAAATCTCCGTGCTCGCAGCCCCTGTCCTACAGTCGGAACTCGCCTTGGTTTCTTTTTCAATCAGGGCGCTTGGGGATTTGCGTTCGCGCTGCTTTATTTGTTCGGTCCCTCCATCTCCCCTGCTCCCCCAACCCCAACCCTGTTCTCAGGTTCTCAGGCGTGTTTTTCCTAGCGAGGTTTGCCATCTCGGACACTTCCCCGGCTGTCCCATGCCCACGCAGAGACCTCAACCACAGACACCCGGCGCAGTCTGGGGCTGCAGGCTGCAGGCCCGGTGGCAGGCGGTGGCAAAGGTCCGAGAAGTCGGTGCTGATGCAAGCGGTCCGGGCGCGTGTGAACCGCCGCTCCTAACGCTCCCCGGAAGCCAGCGCGCGTCCTCCGCGCCCCTTCTCGGCTCCGGAGCTCCCCACTTACCCCGAGGCCCTCCAAACTGTGGCCGGGGAGCTCACTCCCTGCGGAACTGCCGCGCCCAATGCCCGCCAATCATCTTAAAGCAAAAGAGGCGCGTGCAGGTGAGCTCCCCGGCTCCTCGCGGACCCTCCGGCTAGCCTTGGCCGCCACCCAGGCGCGTCCCCACCGGACCTTAGAGGGAGGTGGGGGAAGGGCGGGGTCAGCTGAGGGGTCCAGGGTGGAGGGAAGGTGAGGTCGCCGGAGGGGACGCCGCGACGCGAGGGCTGTACCTGTGGCGG
>NW_007735259.1:76386-79243 GCF_000696425.1 Galeopterus variegatus | reverse complement strand
GGCCTTCTCATGTTTCCTGACTGCACGGCCCGGCCGGCGAACATCCTGCCGGCGCGGTATCCACGTTCCCGGGCGGGCGGAGAGGAAGCGTCCGCACCCGCCGGGCCGCGGGGGCTGCCGTTAACCCCTCGCAAGGGAGCCGCCGCCGGGGCGCCGCTGGGGAGCCCCAGGCCCTCCGAGTCCTCCCCAGCCGGGTGCAGCTCCCAGATCCGCCGGCCTCGCAGTCGCGGAGCAAAAGGGGCTATTTCCTTCGCACTTAGCAGAGAAATTGGAGAAGCCGCCGGGAGAGCTCGGCTCCGGCTCCGCGAGCTGAGAGGCTGCGGTGCAAATC
This sequence comes from Galeopterus variegatus, assembly GCF_000696425.1. Taxonomy (NCBI): domain Eukaryota; kingdom Metazoa; phylum Chordata; class Mammalia; order Dermoptera; family Cynocephalidae; genus Galeopterus; species Galeopterus variegatus. The sequence continues at coordinate 78,912 of NW_007735259.1, read as the reverse complement.
CCGTGTCTTAGCTGGCCCGAGGGCCGGAAATGTCACCACGCGTGGCTAGGCGGGAGAGGCCAGTGGGACGCGCCCTACATTTTCCTCGCGTTTAGCTGGAGTGAAGTTAGAGTTTGCGCCTACGAGGCATGAACTTATTGCGGGAGGTGCTGGCGTCCCGGGAGCCTCTTTTTCGGGCGGGTGTTACTGAGCTTCTGAGGCCCTGGCTGTCTCAGTCAAGGCCAGGCACGTATTCGCCTCCCGGGGCAGGCGCTGGAGAAACTGCTCTCGCCGCCGGGTATAGGGATGGGGGAAGAAGAGGACGGGGCGAGGCGAGCCCAGGTGCCCAACCTGCGGTGACCCAGGTGTGCAGGAGATGGCGCGCCCAGAGCCAGGGTTCTGCACGCAGCAAAGAGGACGGAACGTGGAAGAAACACGAGCTGGGACACAGTGCAAGGAGAGAGAATGGCTATCAGATTCTCTTATCAATGATACTTTTCTTCCCACCGTCCCCTCAAATATAAGAGTAGCGAAAGCTGCGGTTTAGGTGCCACTGGAAGTTCAGAGTTTGTGGCAGCCTAGAAGATCCCTAAGGTGCCTAGCACGAAGTCGCCGGCGCTCTCGCCACCGGCCCTGCTGCCCCAGCGACCTTTCATCTTTTTAAAAGAGCGAACGTAGATTTACCCAAACCTGGAAGATATGGCATCATTTCTCCTCTGAAGGTGGCTATCCAGTGCTGAGGCAATGGCCCACCTCAGCATCTCCCTTTTTATGTGGCCTAGAAGTGGTTAAGTATATATACCAAAGTTGTTATTTCCAAGACTAATAACTCCCTCAGTTTTCAAATATGTTATCTCCCAACATACGCGACAGTAGACCAGGCAGTGGAGCAATCTAAAGTAGTAAGAAACGTGGGTGTACGTTTTTGCGCACCAGGCAGATACATATCATTTGAACACGTTTCCCGATGTCCTCGGTTCTCTTTTATTGTATAACTTGCATCTTGCATCTTGTCTTTGGCGATGCATTTGTGGTATTGGTTTCGTACAGGCTTCGGTCTGCAGACTTCACTGTAGGAGTTTAAGAACAGGCATGCGTCATACCGTTTTAGCCACCGATTTTCAGCGAATAACCTTCTCAGCAGAAGCAGATCTAATTGATAATTCATAGGAGGAAAGAGTCGCGTTCTTTTTTATGGTCTCTATGAGTGATATTGGTCACCAGACATCGTAATGAAATCAACTGTAACACGCCCCTCTGACATATTTTTTGGTCAGCTGTCCCAGGTAATGCCACAGGCACGTATGCAATTGCTTGCAATTTCACAATAATCTATTGATTTATTCAGCTGTATGCTATAATACTGTATATGCCAATGTATACGAACAGATGAGTTTTGTTGTTTTAGTACTTAACTGTATCTACACAATTTTAAAATGAATTTAGAGGACTTTTATGTAAGATATATTTACATGTAAGGTTTGTTTTCTTAAAGTCTGATGTAAAATATACAGCAGAAATCTTTGTGCAGAAATATTTTTTATTTGGTATAAGAATAATGTACACCTTAGTAACTCTCGGGATAAGTCACTGAAAAATTAATATATGATAGTTCCTTTCAACTATGGTTTAATAATTAAAATCGTTTAAGCATGAAAGAACAATTGAGAGTCCATTTTAAAAGTGAAATAGTGTGGAGAATCCCTCTCTAATATACCAATGAATATTTATTTTGTGATAGACCAAAAGTTTATTTTTTGCAAGTTTCATCTTCTATACAAGAGGGAAGTTTCTTCATTTTAATGCACAGTTTAAATATATTTATCATTATATTAAATTTCACCTTTTTCTAAAAATGAATTTTATTCAGTTCATACTATATTCCAGTCTCAGTATATGAAATGCTGTATTGTAATCCTCAGAAGTAAAGCTTTCAATTTTAGACAGTAGTGTTAGAAGATTTAAGAAAATCTGTGTAGTTTGTGGGAGACAGCCATAGGCAGGGGAGTGGGGGGAACCGGGAAAGCAATTTAGGCCAGAAGTCAGAAGACTTGAGCCTTAATCTTAATTCTGGTTAATTTAATGTTGGTTTAGTCTGAATTTACCAAAATGTAAAATAAAGATAATATGTTTTCCACAAATTTGCCTTACACTATTATTAAGGTATTTTTTTTTAACATGTGAAAGTAATATATTGCTATTGCTAAAGCTAAAAAGATGTTAAGTTAGAGCAGTTAGCAGAAATATTAATCCATTGTATTGGACTTCCAGTATAGTTATAAATACATGTAATTTTTATTTTCTAGTAAAGAAAAAAAAGGAAGCCATCAGTTTTAACATTTTGATATTTTTACCAACGTACCCTAACACTTCAGAATAAGTATTAGTGAAAGTGTTTGAAAATAATGAGTGCTTTTGAACTACCTTTTCCAGTTATTATGTCTAGGCAGGGAATGACCACCACTTCCTGCTAATACTGTATAAAATGGTAAGTTTATGAACGAATAGCAGGTTCACTTCACACCAGGCCAATTTGACTTGTGGAGA
>NW_007735259.1:48327-76162 GCF_000696425.1 Galeopterus variegatus | reverse complement strand
TGGTAAGTTTATGAACGAATAGCAGGTTCACTTCACACCAGGCCAATTTGACTTGTGGAGAAAGGTATTTGGAGTGCAGAAGTGAAACAACATAGTGAGTGATAGAAGACACAGCTGCAGAAACATTGTGAGTGAACTAGTAGAATGCACGAGTGGGTGGTCCTAGAGTATCCCACACAACATTTTTGCTTTGTTTATAATTTAATTTTAATTGCCTAAATAATACAATAAATAACACTTTCTCTCAGAGAGGATGTTTTTCATAAACTAAGTATTTGGAGTGCAGAAGTGAAACAACATAGTGAGTGATAGAAGACACAGCTGCAGAAACATTGTGAGTGAACTAGTAGAATGCACTAGTGGGTGGTCCTAGAGTATCCCACACAACATTTTTGCTTTGTTTATAATTTAATTGCCTAAATAATACAATAAATAACACTTTCTCTCAGAGAGGATGTTTTTCATAAACTCATTCTGTAACAATCAAAGAACAGAGTACAAATGAAAGTCCCTCTCAGGCACCTCTGCCCAATCGCAATCTGCAGAGGAACCGCCAAGAGGTGGCCATTGCCAGTTTTATGAGCATCCTTTTGAACTTTTCCTATGCATTCCCATACATACAAACAAAAAAGTACAATTTTGTTTGATGAATTTTTTAAAATAAATGAGACTATTCTATATATGTGTATACACAAAGTGTATTGCTTTTTCATGCAGTGATTTCATAGAGAACTTTCATATCAATGTGTATACCTGTAACTCCTTTTTCACTGTTCCCTAATGCTCCCCAATCTATTTAACCATTCCTGTATGAACATTTCTCTCCAATTTTCACTATTGTATGCATTAAACATCCTAGTATATGATTCTTTCTGTGTATGCATAAGTATTTCTCTAGAAATAGCTACCAGGAGTAGAATTGCTGGGTTGAAGGAAACATAGTTTTTAAATTTTAATAGAGATTTCCAAATTTCCCTGCAACCTACATCCCCACTGACACATGCAAGTCCCTATTTCCTCAAATGCTACACAGCATTGCATATGTTCAGTTTTCATGATGTTTGCCTACGTGAGGAGTGAAATAATGCCTCATTGTTTGAGAACCTTTTCCTTTCTAAGCGATTTGTAATTCTAAATTGAATTGCCTTTGCTTATATCCTTACTAGATGCCTTATTGATTTTTTTTTTCCTTTTTGTCTTTTTTACTGACCGATAACAGGATCGCAACCCTCTGTGTCGCGCCCGTACCGGGGACCGGCAACGGGATCGCAACCCTCGGTGTTGCGCTCGCACCGCACTCAGCCAGTGAGCGGGAACGGGTCTCCACATGGGATCCGAACCCTCGGCGGGAGCGCAAGCGGCGCACTCTCCAGTGCTCCACCGGGCCGGCCCCTTATTGATTTTTAAAGCTCGTTAATAAACCTTTTTTCCATAATATATATATATATATATATATGCCTTGTATATTGCAAACATGTGGCCTGCCCTTTGCCTATTTTGTCTTTGTCTTATAGAAGGTTTAAACATGAATACAGGTCAATATGTCAGTCTTTTTTCTTTTTGAATTCTGGATTTTGTGTCTTGCTTAAGAAGGTTTTTCCTCTATTTTCTTCTAATACTTTTAAAGGTTGTTTTCACTTGGCTCTTTAATCCCTCTGGAATTCATTTGTATATATTATGAGGAAGAAATCTTAATTTTTTTTGAATAGCTGATTATTCTTTTGTGATTTATTAAAGAGTTTCTCTCAACTGATCTGAGATAACTTTTCTTATACATATGGTGAATCTCTTTTCAAATGTAGGTTGGTCTAACAAGGCTTTGAGAGTGTTGCAAAATGCCTAATATACTCTAATAAATGTAATATTCAATTTCTAAAAACCATCTTGCACTCCAAAAACTTCCAATATTATACTTGTTTCTAATATCAGAACATGTCAATGTTGACATGGTAATGTGCATTGCCTGGTTATGGTTCTAATTTGGTGGTTGATTCAATAGTGTTCTAGGATGAAATTGTTGTTTATCAACTCAGAAGCTAGAGAGTGGTTTCTGGCAGCCTTGGTTATCAGAGTGCAATGTGACTGCACATAGCTTTTCAAACACCTCACATAACAAAGAAGTGATAACCTACCATGGGCAATATAGGGTTATTTGTCAACATGATGAGTCCCTGCACCCATGGCTTGAAAGTGTAAAATGCAACTCTCTCTTTGCTTAGCTTTTCATGGAATGTGAATTACCTTTTTTTTCCCCACAAAGCAGCTAGTCAAGATAGAACTTTTGATAATGACTATACTTAAGTGACATTCACTCTGGACAAAAATGCAAATACTTTGTCACCATAATTAAAAAAAAACATTAGCTATGTAGAAATGTAGACACTACAAATAATAATCAATCAACAGAACAGAGATCCAAGTGAATTAATGTCTTGTCCTACTTCGTAGGGCTTGAGACAGGACCTGAAGTAACCCTGGATCTCTAACACCCCATCTGTCCCCTTGATATCAAAGTATCTTCAGTAATCTCTGACAATTACTGCTCTACTACATTACACACATGAAAATACACCATCCATTGGGGTCCTAAGGGGAACCTGTGGAACATTTTATCCTTAAAATGTGCATTTAAATACCAGAATTACTTTCAGATGAGTCACAGGATGGAAGGAAACTGGGGCTTTGAATGGACTGCATGGTGAGAGGTATCAGGCCAACTTAGACCTGGGTTCAGAAAATTTTCTATAAAGGGCCAGTTAGTAAATGTTTTCGACTTTGTGGGCCATATGGTGTCGTTATTCAACTCTGCCACTGTAGTACAAAAGCAGCCATAGGCAGTACTTGACTCTGAATGAGTCAATGAATGAGTGTCGATGTGTTCCAATACAACTTTATTTAATGGACGCTGAAGATTGAATTTTATGTAATTTTCATATGCCACAAAATATTATTCTTCCTTTGATTTTTTTTTCAGCCATTTAAAGATGCAAAAACTATTCTGACCTCAGAAACAGAAACAGGCAACAAGCTGGATTTTGCCCGAGGGAGGATTGTGTTTGCTGGCCCCTGACCTAGACTACTCAGCTCTGGACTATTATAGGAGACATACACCTCTTATTTAAGTCACTATATATGGGGATTTCCTGGCTAAAGGAACTTAGCTTAGACCCTAAGTAATACACACCTGTATAAAGACAATCTTAGTGGCCACAGGTGAGCTTAAGAAAATTTAGATGACTAGAGGCTATTTAGATGACTAGAGGCTACCACAACCGGGGAGAACGGGAAAGGAGAAGGAATGAAAAATTTCTTTCTTTCCTCCCCTCCTGAGACTGTGTTGTTTAGATGACTAGAGGCTACCACAACCGGGAAGAACGGGAAAGGAGAAGGAATGAAAAATTTCTTTCTTTCCTCCCCTCCTGAGACTGTGTTGCATATGTTTAGGGAATCAGTCTAATTATTTTTACATTTTTCTTGTGCTATGTTCTTTTTAAATCTTAACCAACCAACCTTCCTTCCCGCCTTACCTCTCTCTCTCTTTCTTAGTTTTTAATATACCCTTAGGCACAGTATTAGTGTTTGGGCTTTGATACTTATGTTTTTTGTAATCATGGAAAATGGTGATTAATTTGAAGAACTATTGTTTTCTGGCTGACCCTCCTCACCCCCCAAAACTCTCACAAAATTTGAACTGTTTCTTCATTGTTTTCTTTTTAATAGTCAACAATAAATATTTATGGGGCACCTGCATGAAAAACCCTGTGCCAAGAACTGCATTGACTTTGATTTAAAAGACACGATCCTTGCCTAGCTTACAAACCTGTCAAGAAAGCAAGGGAAAACAAATATACCCTATCTAAGAAGTTTTAGGGTATCTGATGAAAAGATTGCTTGAATCCAGTAAATCTATAAATCATCTGTAGAAATGCATGAGGGAGCTTGAAGATGATAGAATGACCATTTTATGTGTCTGCTAAAAATTTTGTAACCATATTACCAACATCCTTCCCGAAAACATGCAAAAAGAGAGCATTATTTCAGAAACTTGAGCCTGATTGAAAAACAATATTTTCACCTCTTACCTCAGAGTTTTTCAAGTTTATGTCCCAAACCTCTGGGTTTCAAGAGAGATTTTTAGGGCTTCCGTTGAGGAAAAAAAATATGGTAACAATAAACACTGATGTTAGCTCATGATCTTTCTTTTCTCTTTCCTTGTACATGCTTTCTTCAAATTTGCCTCCCCACTTTTTTTTGGAAAAGTGCTGAAGGGAGAGGGAATTTGGGGGAGAGGTGTCGTGCATGAACTTGGCATGTGTGGCAGGGAAGCAATTTTGGGGGCTTATAGAGAGAAGCCTCCACGCGTCCCCAGTATGAGGAGACTAATTCTTGCCCAAATCTGGGAAACAGAACCGTAGGCCGGGCAGCAGGTGCAGAGGGAGCAGTCAGGTCTACGCACAAAGACAGTGGGGCTTATAGAGAGAAGCCTCCACGCGTCCCCAGTATGAGGAGACTAATTCTTGCCCAAATCTGGGTAACAGAACCGTAGGCCGGGCAGCAGGTGCAGAGGGAGCAGTCAGGTCTACGCACAAAGACAGTGAACCTGAGTACCAAGCATCTTTTTGTTTTGATTTTCGATGATTTTCATTAAATATGCTTTGATGTTGTAGGCTACTACAAATCCTTGTTAGAAGGGAATTTGGGCTAGGAGAAAGGGAAAGGAAAAATGGTGTAATGCCAATTAATTGTATAATTTATTTTTATTTTGCTTTTATTGGGCAGCTGGCTGGTACAGGGATCAAACCCTGGACCTTGGTGTTATCAGCACCATGCTAAAACAACTGAACTAACTGGCCAGCCAGTTAAATTGCATAATTTAAATTTAAATTGTGTAATTTAAATAGCCTGATGTCTAGAATAAAGGAAACCTTGCAAAATCCAAATGTCACAAATATTTTTTGGACCTGCAGTAGCAATCAGCTCAAGATTATGTCCTGATACTGCTGTTCTAGAATTTTATAAATTGGGCACAATTAAGGATATTTTAAAAATTTACATAATGCATACATAGCGCTTACTATATGCCCATGCACTATTCTAAGCATTTAACTCTTGTGATTCTAACAGCCACCCTTTGGGATAAGTATCCATTAATACCAATTTTGTAGAAGAGGACACCTAGGCATAGAATTGCCCTAAATCACAAAGGTGGTAACTGGTGAAGCTGGGATTTGAACCAAGTCAGGCAGGCACCAGAGCTTGTGTGCTGAATCACCTAACTATACCACTTTTTGATGGTACATAGGAAGGGTAATGAGAAAGAATTTTAAACCCTCAACTCCATAATTGTAAACACAGCTAAATAAGCAGTTGCACATCTTTTAGCTCCTTGCTTAACAACAGGAAATTCAATACCAATGTGTTCACTTTTTTCTTTACGTGACATTTTTCCTAGGTGGGGAGCAAATGGAATCTTAGTGTCACCTGGCATGGGATGACTTTGCACAGCTTCAGCTCCAACATGATGGTAAAAAGCTATACTTTGGGCTGGTCAGTTAGCTCAGTTGGTTAGAGCATGGTGCTGATAACACCAAGGTTAAGGGTTGAATCCCTGTATCGGCCAGTTGCAAACAAAACAAAACAAAAAAGCTATACTTCATATTAATCTTCATGTGTGAGTTCATACTCAAAAGCCAATAACTGCTGAATATTCTGAGCGTTCTCTAAATCTGGAGAACATCCTTTCCACTGGACAATGAAAAACAACATGCTTTGGAGTAGCCCCAGCAATCCTGAAATGTTTTCTTGTAGGAGGAGAAACAGCATGATAGTAAATGGCTTATCTCCAGTGGGGTGAAAACCAGTAGTTTTGATGAAGAAGCCTAAGGAAATGATAGTGGCCTCTACAACTTCATGCTCCTTTTCTTGTTTTGTCTCTGTTTTGTTTTGTTTTGTCTTGTTTTTGTTTGTTATAGTTGTCAGGCTGGCCCCAAACATTTGTGGAGCCCAAGGCAAAAGTACAAGTGAACGCCCACATACCATATGTCTAAATATTTGAAAATTTTAAATCAAGCTAAAACACTGTTAAGTAAATATGTCCTATCCTTCTACCTTGACAAATATACCATCATATCGAAAAATTGAAAACTGTGTGTAAAGTGAAGATTTTTGTTGGGAAAATATCATAGACAAGTAAATTTTTTTGTTGTTGCACGTGTCTGGATATTTTGTTGGGCTCGCAATGCTTAGATGAGTAATAAAATAAAAAAGAGACATAATAATTTATTATGTATTTATTCCATTAAATGTATTTTTCTTGTCTTTATTTTAGCAAAGATCACTAATTATATTATTATAATCAATATCCTCTCATAATTTGTGTTTTGAAGGATTACAAATAAAATGTAATTCTACTAAAAGTGTCCAAAATTTGAATACATTTTCATCATGAATATACATTAAAATAAACAAATGGAAATTTTAAATTAAATTTGTTTTCATATATATTATTTATGAAATGCTATTTTATTCTAAAATACTTAAATCATACATTCAATTAAAAGAAAAGAAAAATTATAATTAATGAATATTAAATTTTAAATAAAGCTGAAATTTTATTTAATTTTTTGGAAAGTTAGTTTAAAGTATTTTTATACAGGTAAAATTATTTGTATTGCTAGTATTTAATGTAAAGTATTGGCATCAGGTTTCATGAATGATTTACCGAATTAGGTGTGATATAAATTGTTTAATATTGCAAAATGTTTTTTTTGCTGCCAGTTGAAACTATTTCAAAGATTTGCTAAATATTGAATATCAGTAGAACCATGTATTGGAAAAGTGAGAAAATGATGCCAGGCACTACTGGGAAACAATACTGCAAGAGGCTAAGATATTTTGCATTTGTGCTCTCTGAGAAGGAGGGTCTACCGAGCTGATTAGTTTGTCTTTTCTCTCTGCCCTTGGAAATGGTGTTCACCTCCAATGTTCTTAGCAGCACAACCCAGACCTTTACAACATTTGGATGTGATCTCCTTTTTTACTTTGAGGACACAAGGCAAACAACATGCAGAAGCATTTCTGTGGGGCTTGAATGGAGTTAGTCACAAGAGCAAATGTTTAGGTTTAAAGTTGCACTGTGCCCTGCTGTATGCTAAATCCCAAATGACAGAGGCACCCATGTGTTCTTTAATACACTTCCCTGTGTGTGTGCATGTGTGTGTGTTATGTAGGCCTTTTACAGAGAAGGACTCAGGGCAGTGGCCCTTTGCCTAGGTCTAAGGGTGGTAACATTTGTTAGAAGTGTTTATGTATTTATTTTTTAAAGATTTACTAAACTTGGCTCTCTGATGAATGAAAAGGAAGTTGCATTTAGCAAAGGCTTTCCATGAGTTTATCCTCTGATGATCCCCTAATGACTAATACATACCACAACTCCTGGAATTGCAATGGAAGGGACACTGTCTTAGTTTGTTTGAGCTGCTATAACAAATTACCTGAGACTGAGTAGTTTATAAAGAACAGAAATTTATTTCTTTTAGCTCTGGAGGCTTGGAAGTCCAAGATCAAGGCAGTGGCATTTGGTGTCTGGTGAGGGTCCTCTTGCTGTGTCCTCACATGGCAGAAGAAATGGAAGGGAACTCACTCACTCCCTGGAGCCCATTTTTAGGAGTCCAATCCTATCCATGAGGGCTCTGCCCTTAGGACTTAATCATCTCCTAAAGGCCCCACCTCTTAATATTATCACTTTCCAGTGTATGAGTTTGCAAGGGGTGGGCGACATATTCAGACCGCTGCAGTCACTATAAAGCCCTGTTCGGGCAACATACGTTTTTAACAGGGCCAATTATTATAGAATCATCCTTTAGGAAATACTGTCTCCACTGAGAGTCAAAGGTTTATACACTTGAACAAGGTTGGTTTTGCCAATTCTTTCCCTCAGCCAGACTAACAAGGAGATAGCTGACTATGGGTACTGCATATTAGCATATGGCTGCCACTTAAATGCCTTATTCATAGGCACTTGTGGTCTCCACAGAATGCTTTTTATTTCCTTCAGTGCCTTGCTTTTCAACATGTAGCCTATGAACCACCTTAAGCAGGGTGTACTTGTTAGAAATGCAGATTCCGGGTCCCAGCTATTCAAAGTCAGGTTTTCTGGACTTCAGACCCTGTGGTTATGCTCATATGATTCTCAAACCATACTTGGAGAAAAATTGGTCTAGAGCAATGGCCCTTACATTTTTTTGATTGTACGCTCAGTATTTAGAGTAGCTTGCTCTAATACATATACAAGTATAGTCATTTATTCATAAATGCTATAGAAGTACCATTTGATATATTATGTTAATATATTATGTAAGTTGTAAAACATGCAAAATAAAAGGGTTTTCTAAAGGGTAATGATGAAACAAACACTATTTTAAAATCATTTTGTTTTATTTATTAATGATACAAAACTTTGTTCCCATCAAAATGTTATTGTCATGGAATAATTATTAATATCATCAGCAAAGCTATTTTTAATGAAAGCAATGTAATTTGAATTGCATCATATTTTAAAAAAAATTTTGGTTTAACAATCTTGATTTAAATGTTGACACTCAAGTTCAGTTTATAGACTTGTTTTTAATGCTATCATCTTTTTTATATATAGGTTTTGCTTTGCATTTACCATGAGGCCTACATAAAACATCTGACAGTTATGACAGGTTAACAGGTAAGCTGATAACAACTTAACTTTGCATAGAAATCTCTACAATTCTATTCGTAATGGAATGCTTCACTTTGAGAGATAATAATAGCAGTAAGGACAGCTGATCTTTACAAAGCTCTTCCTGCCAGGCATTGAACTTCGTTGAATACTGACAATAATGCCCTAAGCACACAGTTTGCTAATCAGCCTTTTCTAGATGAAGAATCTGGGGGTCATGAAGCTACTGTGTCAAGGAGCCAGAAGTTCAGCAAGTTTGGGTAATAATGATGACTTCAGTGGTAAACATGAGGAATTGTAGTGGATTGAGTTATGTCCCCCAAAACACACTGAAACTTGAATTGTGTCCCCTAAGTTTTATGTATTAGAAACTTGCCCCCCCACTGTGACTGTTAAGGGGGTGTGAAATCCTATTATGGTAATTGAAAGGTGGAGACTTGAAGAAATGAATGGATTGTAGGTCCCTGCAGTAGTGAGTGGATTAATAATGTTGGTCGGGGTGTGGTTCTGAGGGCTTTAAAAAGAGAGTGAATGAGGAGGTTATTCTCTTGCTGTCTCTGCTCCACCATTTTCACTGTGTGATCCCCTGCCATCACTGAAGTCACCACCAAAGTAAGCCTTCACCCTGGACTTTGGACTTCCCAGCCTCTGAAACTGTAAGCGATAAATTTCATTTTCTTTATATATCACCCAGTTTCAGGTATTTTGTTAAAAGCAACAGAAACGGACTAATACAGGAATTAAAGGACTGATCTGGCCCTGAAACTACTGCTTATGACTCAAGTCTGGCTTCCTAGTGAGATAGAGGAGGTGCTCCAGGGTGCCTGGGTGTTGAATGCCACACACTTAGGAAACAGGCCTCCTGCTGAGGCTGCCCTCTGTGGTCTTGAATCTGCAAGGAGACCATAGGTTTCCTGAAGTCATCAGCTGATCTCATGGAGGACTGATTTCCTGAAGTCTGTAGACGTCTATAGAATTCTCTGTCTGGATGTTTCAAATATCATTTATTTCAGAATTTGTTTATTTAATTTCTATGAATATAGAGATGTAACGTTAGTGGCTGGGGCATTTTAAAATTTTTTTTAGACCGTTCTAAATATTAGTCATGGAGGGCTTCATCTGAATAAATCAATATAAAAGCATCCTTTCTATTCCAGGTATTGTGCTGGATTCTTGAGATACAGTGGTTTCAAAGATCTGTCCTTTACTCACAAGAGGATTCCAATGTAGAGAGAAACAGGTAAGTGGATCGGAAATGAATATAGAATATTGAGGTCAGTTATAAGAATAAAAATAGCTATGCGCAGACTTGGGAAGACAGAGAAGGCTGCCAAAAGGAATGATTTGGAATTAGCCAGGTGAAGTGGTGTGGGGTGGAGAGGAGTTTTTGGGAGGCTTCACTCATTGGCTTATCATAGAACTTGAACTTGGCAATCATGTTATTTCCTTTCTTACTCCTCACCTCCATCCTTCCCCACCTGCCTCTTCCTGAATTTCCTTCCATCTGCCCTTCTGCTTTTCTCCCTTCCTTTAAAACAGAATCACTTTCTAATCATCAGGAGATTCATTATTAACAATCGACATGAAAGGGATGAACAAATTCTCACCAATAGTCCTTACCTAGGATTAAAAATTCTCTGCTTAAAGTCATCAGAATTTATTGCAGTAATCAGCTAGGTACCAGAAAGGTCTAAAACTCTAACATCATAGAACCCCACGCTCAGCACACAATTCTTTTAGTTTCTTAATAAAGAAATACATTATATCGTTGCAAAAGCCCTATATATGTATAATAGAAAGTTAGAAAATAAGATAAGCAAAAATAAGAAAATAAAAGCACCATGTTCCTACCACCAGAGATTATATTTATTAATACCATTTTGATTATTCTTTCAGATAATGTACATGTAAATGTATATTTAGCAAGATGAGATAATACTTTGTGAGTTGTTTTGTAACCTGATTTTCGAAGTTAATGATCTTTACCTTTATAAGTCGATAAATTTTTGTCTTATCTTATAGTTTGTTCATATTCAAAATCCTCAGTTATCCTCAAAGCATTCTTTAGAGCTAATCTGTCCAAACTAGAGTCAAATCCAGGCTCACATATTGTATATAGTTGTTAGGTCTCTCAGTTCTCTTCTAATTTAGCATTGTCTCTAATTTTTTTCCCATTGCACATATTGTTGGATAAACTGGACCAATGACCCCATAGAATGATTCACACTAATTTGTCTGGGTGCTTTCAAGTACTGTCATCTGACTGTTCCCCATACCCTCTATTTTCTATATACTGAAAGATCTGATAGTTTGCTGGATTCACATTAAATATTTTGGCAGAATGTGTCACAGGTGATGGCTTGCATTTTGTTGTCACAGCCAGAGATGCAATATATGTTCGTTCCACCATTAATAAGGCTAAATTTGGCCACTAGATTAGGGTGACAGAAAATCTGATTCCTCCGTTGTACACTTACATTTTTCTCTTGTGACTAGAAAGAAATCTTTGGTATTACTTCAGTACCCTCTGAACGTCTGATTCCCATTATTTATACACTTAATGCTTTTAATGCTAGTTGATAATCTTTGTCTGGGTCAATAATTTCATTAGAGAGTGACAATGATTATAATCTAATTCGGTTCTTCTTTCTTCATAGGTGACAGTCGTCTATAAAATAAAGCTTTCTCATCAAGTGGGTTTTTTTGTTTTGTTTTGTTTTGGTCTTTTTCGGTTACCCTGAAATACATAGTCTTACCAGAAAGGCAGGGTGAATGTTCAATTTTTCCCATTAGATATGCTTTCAAAATAAGGAGCTTACTTAATAACTGCCTCAAATGATGACATACAAGTATGGGGGTGGGGGTGCTTTCTCATTATCTAGTTACGGATTTTATGCTGCAATCTAAAAAACCACAGAGTTGATTGGCCTCATAACAACTGCCCCTACCCCCCTGTGACATTTTTAGAATAAGAAGTTATAAGTTTAACAATTCAGCTTTAGCTGTTTTTACCCTGAAGTGTTATTAAATGAAAAAGATACAGCCAATTCTACTGTTTTATGAACATTTTAAAAAAATGAATTTACAAGAAGGTGAAAATCCCTTTCATTACATAATGAGCCACGTGGCCCAGAGAACGCCCTCCACTGGTTCGGGTATGTGAGGCTCAGTCTATCAGCCTCCCATGATTAAAGGCTAATTCACTCCTGAAAAGTTGGTTTACTAAGGTGGGAAGGGCAGCTCCATTTAAGAACTGTTCACCTGTACTAACATCAAGACAAGATGTCTCTATTTTTTTTTTATTTAACAATATGGATACTCAACTTACGATATTTTTCATTTTAAAAAAAATGAGTTTATAAATGAGTAATTACTGGCTTACTTGCACAGTTCTTTATATAGCACATAAATTGGACAAAGATTTATATTTGTTTGGTCATTATTCTGTCCTATAAAATGAAGTAGAACCCAGAAGAAAGTGATAATGATAAATATGTCTAAATACACACACACACACACACACACACAACACACACTCTGAAAGATATATTACTAAATTGTAGAGTGATTGATTATCTCAATTTTAGCACTCAAAAAAGTCCCGGTAAACCCTCCAGTCCTGAGCAAGATGGGATGGCTAGTCACCTTAAAATTGCTCACACAACACACACTCTGAAAGATATATTACTAAATTGTAGAGTGATTGATTATCTCAATTTTAGCACTCAAAGTCCCGGTAAACCCTCCAGTCCTGAGCAAGATGGGATGGCTAGTCACCTTAAAATTGCTAGATGAGAAACTGCATGGAATTCAAGCAACAGATCTCTAAAGAATCTTCCTGTTCTCGGTCCAGACATTTAATTCAGACACACATTGATATTTTGAACTGGCAGGAAAATAATTTTTGAAGTACATAAGGATATGAATTCTCAGAAGTTAACAAGAATGCACTAAAATTCTGTAATCCTGCCAGTATGAAGGGCCCAAGAGTCTCACTCCCTATTTTGCACACCAAAGTGGTAATATAGCTGCCAATATTCTGCATAATTTTAGAAAATGGAATGGTATGAGGCGCAATGTGCTTTGGTTGATTTTCACTATGAAATTTTATTTATAGTAAGTACTATTTATACAAAGACTATTCATTGAATGTTAGGTTGAAAGGGACTTTGAGAAGTTATAGAATCTATCTTTTCACATCTATTCAAGGTCACAGTTAAACTATAATGAGATTCTACCCAATATATTTTTAAATACCTTCAAAGAAGGGAATATTTCATTATCAATTTTATGTCTTACCTAAAATTCTCATGCTTTATGTGAGACTCTTATTTTTCTTTTCTGGTTTATGTGAGACATTGTGAACAGCTGGGAATTATTCTTTGATGAAGGTTAGAGATTATTTTTACATTTCCTTTTAGTATTTTAATTCTAGAAGCTTTTAACTTTTCTTCAAAGTGTGTATTTTCATACTTTGTAGTTACATTTGTGGCTCTCCTCCAAATTCCTGAAGCACAGATTTGGGTACATTAACCAAACAGGACTGCAAACAAAGGCTTTCCTTAGGGAGAAAACAATACCTACTTTATAATACAAGTTTTTGTATTTTTTAAATTATAGCAGTCATGAAACTGACATATATGTAGCAAAAATAGCATTAATAAAAATAACCTGTTGTTGCAGACCCTTAATAAAATTGATGTCTCAAAGGACAAAACTATTAGTTTTATTTATCAGAGTCTAACACACTCTGTAGTATCCCCAAGAGGTTCTACAGGTATAGCATGTCATTGTTAGGATATATCACGAAAATCTCATTCTTCATCCTCCGGACCAGAAAAGAGCCTAAAAGCCCACATGCTTTCCGGTAAAAAGACGTGCTTTGAACCCATAAAAAGGAAAGAAAATGATGCTGTGAGACATATATTTTAATTTTAGTCTTTCTCCAGGTTTGGTGTTTGGTGGGTAGTTTAGGAACACAGAAATAGTTTATATAAGTGATTAGTATTTTTGAGATTGAAAGAACTAAAAGAAGTTAACAGGTATTTGCTACTTAAAGCCAGTGCCGAAGAATTGAAAAGCAGTATTCTTAGACGTTAATGTGCGGTCAGTTTACCTGGGGGATCGCATTAAAATCAGACTCTGATACTTTGTGGCCAGAGACTCTGCCTTCCTAAGGAGCTCCTGGGTGGTCCTGATGGTCCAAGTATCACACTCTGAATAGCAAGGTTGCAAAGAACTCAGCTACAGTTTAGTTTAGCCTTTCTCTCCTTAAGCTAGAAAAACAAATAGCACCCAGTGAGATACTCTCGTTATAAAGATGGGTGCAGATATGGGTAGCAATGAGAAAAGCTACCTTTATGGTATTCTTTCGTATAGAGAAATCTTTTTTTGTAAAGCTAATTAAGAAAGCTATTTCTGTAGCACAGTGACTGAAATATGGATATAAATATGAACACTACTTACAATGGTAGTTTAGTGTATAATCGCTGAATCTTTTAATTACGAATATTTAATCCGCTCTTATAACTAGATTTAGACTTGTTTTACTCCCCTTAAGTAAAGTTTATTTTTCTTTATTTCATATTATAAGAATACCAAGTAACTTTTTACAAAGAAACTTCATGTGCAGAAATGTGGTATTACAAATATACAAATTTATAAAACAAATACATTTTTATATTTTGCACCTAAAGTTGACACTTAGCTATTTTGAGCCAAGTCCCAATAGCCTTATTTTATGTAGTGCATACTTCAATTCATGCTCATTTATTAATTCAGCAAAAATTATTTATCAAGCAGTCCTCATTAATTTACTATGCTTTTTAAATTTTTGCCTGATCTGTTAGGATTGTTTGGTTATAATAGAAAAACCCAAAATCAAAATGGCTTGAACAAGATAGTAGTTTACTTCCTTCTCATATTCAAGGAGTCTGCCTGACATTCCTAGATCTCAAGGATCAAGTCATCTTCTGTTTTGTTACTTCCCAATGCATGCCTTTTTATCCAGAGATCATTACCTGATCTAAAATTGCTGCTGGGGTTTTAGCCATTGTGACCACACTCCAACCAGCAGAAAGGGTTAACAGGAGGTAGAAATGCATGCTCCCCCCATCCTTACCATTTCTTTAATGACCCTTCCTGGGAGTTGTTCATACTACTGCTTGCATCTGCTAGGTCCCATTTAATCACATGGCCACACCTAGCTGCAAGGAAGGCTGGGAAATGTAGTCTTTATTCCAGGTGGCCATGTGCCCATCTACAAAATTGAGGCTACTATTACTATGGAAGAGGGATTGGCAAACTATGATCTATAAGCCAAATGTGGCCCACTGACTATTTTTGTAAATAAAGTTTTATCAGGACATAGCCATACCCATTCATTTATTTAATGTCTATGGCTACTTTTGCACTACAGTTGCAGAGCTGAGTAGTTGCAAAAGAGATCATGTGAGCCACAAAGCCCAAAATATTTTGTCTGGTGCTTTACAGAAAATGTTTGCTGATGCCTGCTATGAAAGAAAAGGAGGGACAGCCTGTAGCCTCTGTCACATTTCTTGGGCTACTGTTCCCTCCTCTCTCATATTTAGCCAAGTTCAGCTCATTTATAAAATCCAGCAGCTTCTACAAAAAGCTGAGAAGTAGTGTCTGCACAAGAGTTGCACTTGTACCTGGTACAGGATGTTAGGAAGATAGTTTGAGTTAAGTTACCAAGATGTTCTCATAGATTACTATCTTTTTCTTTACTTTATTAAGATAAGATTTATAATTCTTCCATATTTGGGTCTTACATTAGTCAGGGCTTAATTGATGCAAACAGAATACACTCTAGCTAGTTTAATCAGGAAGGGATTTATCACAGGACATTAAATGATGTACAAAATCATTAAAAGCTTAAGAGTGGGGGGAAGGAGGGAGCTAAATAAGTGAACTCTCTACAGATTTCCAGAAATGACTCTCTAAGTACACTGCAGAGAATAACCAACAAAAGAGCTTCTATCTCTTTTGTGATACTAGCTCCAGAACACCACCCTGCTGTGCCTCTGTCAGGAGGTATCATGATTAAGAAGCCACCACTGATACTGGCTGTAAACCTATGATTCACACAAGCAACATCAGTGGCCCCCACCATGCCTCTGACACCCACAGAGCTTATGTGTGGACACTGGACCATCTACCAGTGCTGCAACAAAAGACGTCAAATGTCTTCACGAGGAGGTATGCCAAAAGAAACAGCAAAAACATGCAGGGGAGGCCTCTACCTTACTTCCAAAAGCCATATCTCACATGGAGTGCATCTGCTTTGTCAAGTCAGACTAGGATAAAGGTAGAATGGATGATGGGCACTGATACTTCATGGGCACCATTTGGTCATTGGAATGATCAGTGCTTCATTCCAGAAAAGGTGGAATGGGTGATGGGCACCAATACTTCATATATAAACTCAAGTCTATATATGTGATGATGTCTTTTTTCTTGATTCTGACAAGTCACTATGTTACTCTGTTATCAGCAGTCTCCCAAAACTTGGTCAAACCACGAAAGCATGAAAGTTTTATATGCTCAGAAGTATACCCAAATCAGGCAATCTTAGAGTTGAAATAGTCATTTTTATCATTGGATTAATACCTTCACACTTTTTTTTTTAGCCAGGAAACTTTCCTTTTAAATAAAATATCCCTTGAAAATATAATACACAAATAAATACATAAATAGCTACTGTCATTGAAGCAAGGGTTGGACCCTGCGGCAGAGCTCATTTGTACTCCTTGTATATTCTAGCTGCTTCCTTATGTCTCTTTTGAACTTAGGTTGGGACCATGTGACTGCATGTGGCCAATGAAACCTGTCCCTTTCAGTATGGCTGTAAAATCCTTTGTAGACCTTCCATTTCTCCCTTCACTGTAGCAGTAACAGCAAAGTCCTTATATTGATTTAGTGGCATCACACAATGATGGCAGCTGAACCCTGGGTTCAGTTTCCCTGGGTATACTGGAAGCAAGACTGCACTGGTGTTTGTGGAGTGAGAAATAATGTTTGTGGTACGAAGCCATTGAGACTCTGTGTTATCACCACGTAGCCCATCTCTTTTGACAAGTGTGGCCTGGAGGTCCTGCCCAGTCACCACCTCCTGTCACTCCAGCCCCAGCCTCTCCCTGTTCTCTTTTCCTTCCTGCTTTCTGCCCACCTCCTAAGACAACTTCAGACAACTAATTCTAGGGAGCACAGTTTGTAAACCATTGCATTAGACGTTTAAAATATCCTCTTCCCTGGTTTTGGAATTTAGAAAACTGTATAAAAAAATAAATATTACAATTACTGTAAATCCAGGAGTGACAGAAGTGGGGATGGGGAAGGCAGGTGCTGACCTCCCATCAGACCTTTATTGAGAACAGTCCTGAATTTATGTTTTACGTATAGAACTTCCACTGCTCAGAAAGAGGATGAAAGCAAACCTTAAATTGTTATGTATACGATCTAGTTTATTTTTCTGGAAAATGTACTATTCCTCGAAGTGATGTAATTTGATATAAATTGATATAATTTGAATCCGACTTTTCTATAAAAACAATGTTGTAATAGGGACTAAGGGTGTTGTCTAAAAGCCCAACTTCTGAAATAAAAATTACAACATGCTACATTTAATCAGCTAGAAATGGAATATTAGCCATAAAAATAAAGTCGTATTATTCAAATAAACAGGAAGACATATTAACCAGCTAGAACATTTTATTTAATAACGAACATTATCATTATATATGGTAGTGAACCAACCAGCCCATGAAAAGCAGTCTCAACAAAGAGGTCACAAAATTCAGAAAGATTTCTTTGAGAAAAGGTTGACAGGATTTGGGGGGGGAAACTTTGGCCACAGACCTTTGGCACAGCTCACCCAGGATGTGGTGACCTTTTCCCCTCATCCAGTATTACCTTGTAGTAATCATAGTCATCAGAGATTAAGGGGTTGATCTTCATACACTGAGTGTTGGACTAGATTTGTGTCAAATTCTGTGTCTTTAGGATCAGGAGCAAAAAGGTGTGGACTGAATGCAGATTCTGTTTCTGCAAAGTGAGACCTTTGCAGATGCCTCTCCTCAGGGAGATTTTCCCTCACCACTTTATCTAAGCTAGTGGTGTCCTCCTCCCCCATTGCTTTCCAGGCCTTTTTAAAAAAAAATTTTTTTTTACCTTATTTTCTTCAAGCCACTTATCACTAATTGAAATTATGTGGTTCATGGTCCTTTTTCTCCACTGGCACATAAGCTCCATGAGGGGAGAGCTTTTGTTTAACACCACCGTATCTCCAGCAAATTGAGTATTGCCTGCTACCCAACAGGCCCTCAGTATTTTTAGGTTTCCCTAGAGACCTATTCTTAAATATCATCTGAGATGCACACTTCTTTCAGTTGTATCTCCCTGTTATTATACAGGAGCCCTACTGCTGAGATGGTAAGGAGTGGGGGAGGGGAAGCATTCTCTAGTCCTGTGAGTAGGTCTGAGTCTTTTGCTGGGCCTGTGCCCTTGGGCTGTGACCTTCACAAGTGCTTCTCAGGTTTTTTTCCCACCTCTGGGGAGACAGGAAGGCTAGGTGGAGCTGGAGTTTGGGTATTTCCCTTCCCCCAGGTCAGTTAGGCTCTGGTAAAACCTCAGTAGGTTAGGCTCTTGCAAAATAGTTTCTCCTGAGGGCAGGTCTTGTTAAGAACAGAATTTTCTGGGCATATTTCAGAATGGCTACTTTCCTTACCCCAGCAGAGGGAAACAGGAGGGGATTTTTACTGTGAGAACCTGGTAGGGCTCCTAGAGGTAAAACTCACGAAAGTGCTCCCCGTACCTCTAAGACCAGCCTTTCCTGGAGTTTTTAATTCTCAAACTTGTCCACACTGAGCCTCCAGCAATTCATCATTATGATTCAGATGTTTCTACCCTGGTACTGGTTCCCCCAGAGGTTTTGTTCATGTGTTGTGATTTTCTATATCCACCTGTCTCTCCAATTTTGGGGGCAGCGATTTGCCATGTGATCTCAGTTCTCTGAAGGATCCAAAAACAGTAGTTGATTTTTTAGTTTGTTCATTTGTGTGTGTGTGTGTGTGGACAGGAGAGATGACCTCCAAGTTCTATATGTACTGAACTGGAAATCGGAAATTCTTTAATATTTTTAATAAATAAGTGAATGAATTCTATAAACATGTGCAGCTATCAGCTGGTTCACTACAATTATTTGCTCTAATTTTGAAAATCTGAACTTTATTTTAATCAATCACAACATAATTGTACAGGAAGAGATGGATTTTCATACCAGTGAGTAGTACTTCTCGAACATGATGATCCTCAGTGATTGAGTTGGATTTTTCATTACAACAAATTGTATAAAACAGAGGACAGTATATGTAAGTTACATTACTCATTATTCAATAACTCCCTAAATTAAAAATAACATTTTTAAGTGTGTTGATTATGGCATAAGCTAAACTGCAATAACAGATACCTCCATATATCACTGATTCAAACATAATAGAAATATACTTTTCTGTTTCTTGCAAACAGTCTGGAGAGAAGTCATTGCCCAGGTCATGTGGGCAAAAGATCATGTAGGGCCCTGGGTTCCTTCTGTGTTGTTGTTCCTATGGTATTTTCATCCAAATGGTTGAAATGGTCTCATGTCCTTGTCCATAGTTCAGCCTGTAAGAAAGGCATAATGAGAGAATCTAGAGAGCAAGCAATTTTCTTTCAAGTATCTGATGCAGGACTTGCACCATCACCTCTGCTCAATTTTCACTGGCATACACTTGGTCCAGTGACCCACTAGCTGCAAGGGAGGTGAGAAATTTATTCTCTAGTTTGTGTGGCTTGATAAGGAAAGGATGGGCTGAGGACCAATTAGTCATCTTTCACAGTAGGTGACTCTGTGTGTGTATAAAGTAACCTTGTCTTGATACTTTAAAAAGTTTTAAAATGCATTTTGAACTCTGACAAAAAGAAAAACACAGGTGATATCAATATTAGTAACTTTCTATACTGGAAAAGTACGTTCTAATGAAAAATCTTAACTAAATACACAGAAGATACTTCAGAAAATGAACTTTAGTGATTTTGTTGAGCTTTAAAGAATAATCAATATGTAATTCTGATGTTGACTGTTTAACTAGGAAGGAGTGTATACAATACAAATACAAAGTGTGTGTGTGCATGTTTGCACGTGTGTGTGTATGCGTAGGTGGTTGTTCATATAAATCAGTTTTAGCATAGTGTCCCATTTGAAGAAATATATACTGCAGCAGCCAAAAGTAGCTGTCTTAGTTTGTTTTGTGCTGCTGTAACAGAATACCATAGACTGGGTAATTTATAATAAACAGAAATTTATTGGCTTATGGTTCTGGAGGCTGGGAAGTCCAAGATCAAGGGGTCAGATTCTGGCGAGGGCCCTCTTTGTGTGTAATAACATTATAGAAGGCATCACATGAGAGAGAGAGAGAGAGAGCAAGAGGGGGTAGACTCGTCCTTTTTGTAGGTAACCCACTCCTTCAATAAAGGTATTAATCTGTTCTTGAGGACAGAGTCCTCATGGCCTAATCTCCTCTTAAAGATCCCACCTGTTAATACTGTCATTATGGGAATTAAATTTCAACATAAGTTTGGGAGGGGGCAAACATTTAAATTATAGCAGTAACTTAAAAGGAATTTTAATATTTTATATGCATATCTCAAGAAATGTTAAAAGGGATATATGTTATACCTTACAACAATGCTTTAAATATCATCTCTTTTCCACACTTCTTTCAAACTCCATATTTGTTCCAGAATCTCCCCAAACTCCCCAAATTCTCCTGAATCAATCTAGCACGGCTTTTCTGCTGCTTCTTTCTGCCCCCACCTCAAGCCCTTTCTTATTTATATCAGTTTAGAATTGGGCTTCTTTTTATAGTTTCCTTTCTGCTTTGCTCATTACCTGGATTCTCCAGAAGAGAGAACCCTGGGCTGACCCAGAAAGCAAAAATCCTTTGCCTTTTCTTCATGCATCTCTGGCCTGGTTGCTCTCCCTGTCTCCTAATTTTGTCTTACAAAAATACCAAGAACTAGACTGGCAAAGAAAGAATTCCTAAGATGGTGGGGGAGGGGTAGAATCTGCACAGACAAGAATGAGGGAGGCTAGGAATACTTACATATTAAAATGTCTTGTTTCCATCACACATATATCACCAAGAGCTCAAGTGAGGATAATGTGGGCTGCTATAACTCCAAAACAGATGGAAAATCTCTCAGTTTAAAAATACTCACAAAAGCTGGATTTACACAGATGTTCCACCTGAAGGCAGAGCTGAACAAATTAATGCTCACAGTGGACTATGAAACTCTAATCTATAAAGTGAAAAGGGAAGGGAAGGAAACTTAAAATTATTGAGCACTTACTCAAGTATTGTGTTAAGCTCTTTAAACAATGTCATGTCATTTAAAACCTCCAATAACCCTTCAGATCAATGTTCTCAGCTTGGGGATCTGCAGGCCGTATTCTCAGTAGTACATGAGAAGTAAGACTTGAAAATTCTTGTGTTTCATGTCAAAAATAATATTAAAGCAGTTAACATGAGCATATTCTGGAACATCAGGAAGATTATTTTATAATCAAAGACTTATATCCAAAGACTCACACAAAGTAGCCCGTTGTGTTACTTTAATTGAGGTAGGCTAATGAGAAAGCAACACAAGCGGACTTAATATGTCAATGACCCATGTATGCCAATTAGAGGCCAAAAAACCTCGTAGTGTATGGAATGAATGATGGCTTTGCAGGATTTGACTTTTCAAATTTAAAATAGGGCTAGGAAATTTGAGTCATCGCCTGGCATAGAGTAGTAAAGTCATATTCCAAAGAATATGCATCTTAGTATTTCAGTCATATTTTGAGCTACAATTTGATATAAATAAGACAACATCATCATATTAAGTTAATCCTGTTCCTGTTTGGTTTTTTTGCATTTTTTTAAATTTAAATTTTTTAATTGACATGTAATAATTGTACGTATTTATGGGGTACAGAGTGGGATTTTGATACATGTGTATAATGTGTAATGATCAAATCAGGGTAAGTAGCATATTCATCACTGCAAACATTTATCATTTCTTTGTCTTGAGAACATTCGAACTTCTCTCTTCTAACCATTCGAAAATATACAATCAATTACTGTTAATTATAGTCACCTAACAGTACTATAGAACACTAGAACATATTCTTCCCGTCTAGATGTAAGTTTGTATCTGTTAACCAGTCTTTCCCTATGACCCCTTCCACCTTACCCTACCAATCCTCTAGTAACCATAATTCTACTCTCTACTTCTATGAGCTCAACTATTTAAGTTCCCACATATGAGTTAATACAGTTTCCTTGAATTTCATTGTTTTTATGAGTATTTTTACAAATTTTCTTTGATTTATATCAGTGTAGTAAATGAGATTATTCTTCCCAATTTTCCACTCCCTCTGAATGATACAGGCAAGCCCTTCATCTTGTGACTTTGCAGTAGCTGTCATTAGAGAGGGCAGCATGCTACAGGAGACTGGAAAAAAAGACAACCTGTATTATGCGGCTGTGAAACATTTGCCAAGATGTCACATCATATTACATAGAGGGCAAAAAGTGTATCTAATGAGCTTGTGGCACTGGGCAAGGAGGTTCTGAATCAGCATGTTGGATGTGAACAGGCTACAATTCTCTGCATTGGAGAAGGTATGACAAGAGATAAGCTCAGAAAAGAAATTGNACATATGAGTTAATACAGTTTCCTTGAATTTCATTGTTTTTATGAGTATTTTTACAAATTTGCTTTGATTTATATCAGTGTAGTAAATGAGATTATTCTTCCCAATTTTCCACTCCCTCTGAATGATACAGGCAAGCCCTTCGTCTTGTGACTTTGCAGTAGCTGTCATTAGAGAGGGCAGCATGCTACAGGAGACTGGAAAAAAAGACAACATGTATTATGCGACTGTGAAACATTTGCCAAGATGTCACATCATATTACATAGAGGGCAAAAAGTGTATCTAATGAGCTTGTGGCACTGGGCAAGGAGGTTCTGAATCAGCATGTTGGATGTGAACAGGCTACAATTCTCTGCATTGGAGAAGGTATGACAAGAGATAAGCTCAGAAAAGAAATTGGTCAGCTTGCAAGCAAAATTGACATGGAATGTAGAGAGTCTAGAAATTCCAGAAACTGTAAAGTTGATAAATAAAACTGTTCCTCATTTCCAATCAGTAAAAGATAAAATTGTAAAATACCTTGCATTTGAGAGATCTACTATAATAACCTTAGGAAAATGACAAAATCCAGGCACAACCTTATTAAGACAAAACCAACAGGAGACACTTTCACCTAGACAAAATGACTTTTAGGAAAGTGGCTAAGTTGTCTCACTGATGCATGATGTACTCAAAGTACTTGTAATTAAGTTTAGAGAGAAAGAGATGTGCCTCAGAAAGAATTATAAGTGTGGCTTTTGGCACATGAAATTGTCTGTAATTAACTGGATCACAACCGAACAGGTTTTCGAGAGAACTGTTTTGCAAAACTGCTGCCATGCTAGATTAAAAGAGACTGATTTTTGAGATGGTAAAAAGAGTTCCAGGCTCCCCACTTGCTACAGGGAGGAAGTAGGTGAGACAGCTGCTCTCATATTCTGTACTCTCTTCAGATGTGGCCAGGATGATAGAAAAGGAAGGTTATGCCAGAGACAGAGCTGGGCCATGGAGAATGGTAGACTGGGTCTTTACTACCAGCGAGCACAGACAGGGCCTAATCAAGGAACATTCCTTACCTCAGCAGGGAAACTGGCCAATAGTAGGATTGATTTCATAGTAAGATTTCAGAATTCCTATGGTCCATTGCCCACTATATCCATCTCAGTCTTCCCCTTTCTGAATAACAGTGTTTACTGCTATTCCTCAGTCCTGTTTCACCATTGCATGTTGGATATGACAGATTCCTTGTCTTTTTAGTTTATGCACGTCCAGATCAAGAAGAGCCCATATCTGGCCCAAGGTAGAACACAGGATCCTAAACTTTGAACCTCATGCCACAACTGGATGAGACTTTTGGTGTGTCTTAAGGGGCAGGAGGGAGTATGTTACAAATGGGAACAAGTGAATAATTTCCATGTAAGGGAGACTGGTAGATTGAACTATTGTTGCCAATTTGTCCCTTTCTCCCTGTTATACATTTAAGCTCCATGCTCCTTGCCACGGGATTTTGCAGTACCTCTACCTCTACCTTGCCACGGGATTTTGCAGTACCTCTGCCGAGCATGTTTCCCTGCCCCATGGAGGCTGGACTTTGCTAGAATATTAGCAAACGTGACACAAAAGAGGCATTAAATATGTATTCATGGGCCGGCCCGTTGGCGCACTGCTACAGTGCGCCGCTTGGGAGTGCGGTGGCGCTCCTGCCGAGGGTTTGGATNCTGTGAAACATTTGCCAAGATGTCACATCATATTACATAGAGGGCAAAAAGTGTATCTAATGAGCTTGTGGCACTGGGCAAGGAGGTTCTGAATCAGCATGTTGGATGTGAACAGGCTACAATTCTCTGCATTGGAGAAGGTATGACAAGAGATAAGCTCAGAAAAGAAATTGGTCAGCTTGCAAGCAAAATTGACATGGAATGTAGAGAGTCTAGAAATTCCAGAAACTGTAAAGTTGATAAATAAAACTGTTCCTCATTTCCAATCAGTAAAAGATAAAATTGTAAAATACCTTGCATTTGAGAGATCTACTATAATAACCTTAGGAAAATGACAAAATCCAGGCACAACCTTATTAAGACAAAACCAACAGGAGACACTTTCACCTAGACAAAATGACTTTTAGGAAAGTGGCTAAGTTGTCTCACTGATGCATGATGTACTCAAAGTACTTGTAATTAAGTTTAGAGAGAAAGAGATGTGCCTCAGAAAGAATTATAAGTGTGGCTTTTGGCACATGAAATTGTCTGTAATTAACTGGATCACAACCGAACAGGTTTTCGAGAGAACTGTTTTGCAAAACTGCTGCCATGCTAGATTAAAAGAGACTGATTTTTGAGATGGTAAAAAGAGT
The DNA here is from genome assembly GCF_000696425.1 of Galeopterus variegatus. NCBI lineage: Eukaryota > Metazoa > Chordata > Mammalia > Dermoptera > Cynocephalidae > Galeopterus > Galeopterus variegatus. Next base: position 51,363 of record NW_007735259.1, on the reverse strand, counting down.
TCCAGGCTCCCCACTTGCTACAGGGAGGAAGTAGGTGAGACAGCTGCTCTCATATTCTGTACTCTCTTCAGATGTGGCCAGGATGATAGAAAAGGAAGGTTATGCCAGAGACAGAGCTGGGCCATGGAGAATGGTAGACTGGGTCTTTACTACCAGCGAGCACAGACAGGGCCTAATCAAGGAACATTCCTTACCTCAGCAGGGAAACTGGCCAATAGTAGGATTGATTCCATAGTAAGATTTCAGAATTCCTATGGTCCAGTGACCACTATATCCATCTCAGTCTTCCCCTTTCTGAATAACAGTGTTTACTGCTATTCCTCAGTCCTGTTTCACCATTGCATGTTGGATATGACAGATTCCTTGTCTTTTTAGTTTATGCACGTCCAGATCAAGAAGAGCCCATATCTGGCCCAAGGTAGAACACAAGATCCTAAACTTTGAACCTCATGCCACAACTGGATGAGACTTTTGGTGTGTCTTAAGGGGCAGGAGGGAGTATGTTACGAATGGGAGCAAGTGAATAATTTCCATGTAAGGGAGACTGGTAGATTGAACTATTGTTGCCAATTTGTCCCTTTCTCCCTGTTATAGATTTAAGCTCCATGCTCCTTGCCATGGGATTTTGCAGTGCCTCTACCTCTACCTTGCCATGGGATTTTGCAGTACCTCTGCCGAGTGTGTTTCCCTGCCCCATTGAGGCTGGACTTTGCTAGAATATTAGCAAACGTGACACAAAAGAGGCATTAAATATGTATTCATGATTTGACTTGGCCTCTGTAGTCCTGTGATACATTATTAAAACCAAGACAAAACAAAAACAGCCATGCCTCATGTAGTCTCTGATCCTAGAATGAAGACATAGGAAGCAGAACTGAAACTATGTGCAACCTGGTGCTAATCCTCACATACATACAATGAAATACTGTAATAATACCATAGTAATACCCAGCTGAGATCAGACAAACCCTACTGTGAATATGAAACGCAAATATTTGTATTTGTATTTCACCAAGATTTCTGGGGTTGTCAGTTATGCAACATTATTTTTGTAGTGGTCGACTAAGACAATTGGTGTAAGAAGTATAAGCATGAAGAATTTATACCTAGTTTTATGTTTATACACAGCTTAACAACATTAAATTAGAAAACATTTTGGGTTGACACTGCAGAGTTCTATTTTTCAAAAGTTTCCATATATTAATTAAACTTTAGAAATCCTGCTTTAGGTAGTTCACATTAACTCCACTTTATGAATGTGTAAACCAAGGCAACTCAGAGAGGTTTATGGCTTCTTCGAGCTATAATGTGTGACTTGGAACTGCCTGACTTCAACATGAGGATTTTACTATATGCCTTGCTATATCTTTTTATTAGTTTTAGGTAGCTTCCCTTTTGTCTAGGTGATTTTAAATTAAAATTTGATATAAGGCCATATAAAGATCAAAGAAAAGAAAAAAAATTTTTTTTTGAGAAGAAAAGGAAGATAGAAGGAAAAAAGATACACTTCCAAATTCAGACGATGAAACCTGGCAGAATAACTGTAAGCAAAGCTGTAAGTGTCCAAATCCTGTCATCATCAAAGGACCAAATACGAAGCTCATGTGTCTCTACTATTAGCAGGCAACAGCTCTCACGGTACTTCAAAAACTTATGACCATCCACTAATAAGATCGAGACTAACATCAAAGTCTGCAGCCTAAAAAAAGGGCGCAGTAGGAGATTCTGCAGAATTAGACGTGCAGCGAAAGGACTTCTGGAAATAAAAGTACAGATTACAAAACAAGTAGATTCTTTTAATGTTCAAGAGAGCTTTTTCTTGTTTAAGTTTTCCTCATTGGAGCATAATTTGAGTAGTTTCAGATGTTAATCACATCATGGAGGGGAGGGAAAAACCCTCCAGAGTCTTATTTTTTCATGTGGCTCAGTGTTAACAGGCCCTTTAAAACTGGAGGAAACTCATATGCTCCCTGGGATAGCTTTCACAAGCCGTCCATAAGACGTGTCATTCGGAACCCTGTCGTCAGTCTGGGCAGGATGAGTGCTCTCCGTTCCTTAAATCATTGCCTTCTCTTGGTGAGCAGAGAACCCTAAACATTGCAAACCCATCAGGGGCCCCTTCTTCTCCCTGTCTGTCTAGATGGAGCTGTGGTGACTGCACTGTTTGCTTTCACAGAGGCTAGTGGATAATGAGAATGTGTTTTTTATGAGTGTGACTTCCTTAAAGAATGTTCTAGAAGAACTAAAGTGGTAAAAAGAAGAAAAGGGAAAACTAATAAGAAAAGGAAGCTGAATCCTCTCCCTCAGCCACCTATACCAAATCTCCTTGCTTTAGAAAACTCCCTCTTCATTTCTGAAATACCTCAAAAGATGCCCACTTCTTAGTTTGCTGACCGTCTCTTGGGTAAAAGTGCTCACCTCTTTCATATGACACACTGGGACACAATTGCTCTGGAAGAAGTTTTGAGTCAGAGGAAGACAGTTACCCCATGGATAGGGGTCTCTTTCAGGAATAAAAGCAAGATGGTTCAGGCTATTGAGGTGGCCCCTGTGGACTCAGACTCAGTCTCCTAGGAAGGTCATTCCTTAGTTGGAAGGTCATTCCTTAGTTTGAAGGTCTGTCAACAAGTGCCTGTGTCCAGGCTTCTTGGTCATTTATGGCCTTGGTAGCAAAGACAACAGCTGTTAGCAGTGACAAGTTTTGTTCTGGAACATTGTGAGGAAAGAAGCACTTCAGACAAATCAAATTAGCATCAGTAAAAATCACAGACTTTTGGTTACAATTGAGACTCACACGGATATTTTTATTATCGATGAATTGATTGATTACTTTCTGTGACCATAGGTAAGGCCACTTCACTGTCATCTTTTCCTGTTCGACATTCCTCCTACTCCTTTTCTTGGAGTGCTAATTCGATTTTCTGTGCCATGAGCACAGAGACAGCGAAAAGGAGGATAGCCGCAATGTTTTTAAAAAGCAGGGGTATCAGTCTCATTCTTGGTATAGTTTTTTTTTTTTTTTTTGTCTTTTGTCTT
>NW_007735259.1:45375-47807 GCF_000696425.1 Galeopterus variegatus | reverse complement strand
AATCACAGACTTTTGGTTACAATTGAGACTCACACGGATATTTTTATTATCGATGAATTGACTGATTACTCTTTCTGTGACCATAGGTAAGGCCACTTCACTGTCATCTTTTCCTGTTCGACATTCCTCCTACTCCTTTTCTTGGAGTGCTAATTCGGTTTTCTGTGCCATGAGCATAGAGACAGCGAAAAGGAGGATAGCCGCAATGTTTTTAAAAAGCAGGGGTATCAGTCTCATTCTCGGTATAGTTTTTGCAGTAGACTTTGTTTAAGAACCACGTGGGGCTTCCGAGATGCTTTAAACAAACTGATAGGAGCAAAATGGATATTAAACACTTATTTTGCCAATGTTGTGAAATTCTTGAGTTTATTCATTAAATGAAATGTCACATACTCTCTTAAGTTTCATATGACATGTCTAATATATTTTTTATTGAACTTGACTTTTTGTTTTCTCTAAATTTAGATGTGGAGTGATTAGAACAACTGATATAGACCTGACAAAATGTGACATTGCACATACATAAATCTGAAATTAACACTAAAATTAGATATAGTTATGTTTTATTATATATTACTTACACTGTATGTATCCTTTAGTAGTTAATTTTGGGTAGATACATTAGATTATTTTAAAATAATGAAAATTATTCTTTAACAAGTATTTCAATAAATTTATTTTAAAAATTCTCACTGAAAAAATTTAAATTATACAGAGGGTAAATACAAAATATCTAAATCTCTTTGGTGACAGTTTGACACTTTGGTGTGTATTCTTACAGATTTTACACACATGCACCTTCACAAATGGATTTTTAACAAGATGTTTTCTCCAACTTTCCACTGACATTTTTTCCTTGTCAATATATAAAATTTACTTTATTCTTCTAAACAATTATAAAGTATTTCATTGTATGTATGGTACCAGAATTTATTTAACCATTCTTCTATCAATGAGGCATTTCCAATTAAATTCCTATTACAGATAATATTAAAATAAGCAACTGTGTATATATATACATTCTCACTTCAAAAATTTTCTGCAGGAAAGATTCCTGGAAGTGGACTTCGCACATTTAAAATTTTAGTAAATGCTCTCTGTCCTTCAAAAAACATTATCAATTTACAATTACTTCAAAAAAAATTAAGAATTTTTCTGAAATTACTTTGAATTTTTGAATAATCATAATATTTACCAAAAAAAAAAAANAAAAAAAAAAAAGATTTTGACACTTCCCCTCCAGTTTTTACACAATTTTTTTCTTTTCCCATTCCATTTAATAGGATCTCCAATTGAATGTTGAATGGAAGCGTGATGCCAAGAACTAAGCATCCTTGTCTTGATCTTATCTTTGGTGGGACTGTTTCTAGAGTCACGCCAGTAAATATGATACTTACTGTGGGCTTTTGATAGATATCCTTTAGATCCTTTAAAAGATTAAAAGAATTGTTATAGACTGAATGCTTTTGTCCCCCACAAATTAATATGTCGAAGTCCTAAACCCGAATGTGATGGCCTTTGGGAGGTAATTAGGTTTAGACGAGGTCTTGAGAGTGAAGTGCCCATCCTGGCATTAGTGTCTTTATAGGAAGAGAGCTCTTGCTCTTTCTCTCTTTGCACTGTGAGGGCACAGGCAGAAGGTAGCAATCTGCAAGCCAGGAAGAGACCCCTCACCAGAACCTGGTCATGCTGGCACCCTGATCTAGAACTTTCAGCCCCAGAACTGTGAGAAACAAATTTCTGTTGTTTAAGCCACCCAGTCTGTGGCATTTTATTATGACTATTAGCCAGAGCAGAGTGATACAAGAGTTTTCTTTTGAGTCAGTGAGGATGTTCTCACCTCCAAGTTATGGAAAGCCCAATTAAAAGGAGCTTACACATTAAAGGCATTTTTAAAAACCTTGCTTAAGAACTTGAGAGTTTCAGGGAATTCCAGGGTGAGGTAACTCAGGGCCTTACAGATTCACCAAGGGCCGAGTTCCATATCTTTTCACTCTCCAATGCCATTTAGGTTTTCCTGCCTTTTCTTGTGATGTCAAAATTCCTGCCACAGTTCCAAATGTCTTATTTAGACAACAACTTTTTCAGGCAGAAATGGGAATATTTGTGATTTTTTCAGAGTGAGGAAATCTTTCCAGCCCTCTGAAGCATACTCACACTGATGTCTCATGTTCAAAATTGTCATAAACAATGAGATTGCCATCATTAGCTTGCTTCAGTGAAAATTTACTGGGGTAGATAGGAGGAATATGCTCTATTGTACAACATAGTGGACTACAGTTCATAACAATGGATTCTATTCTTGCAAATAGCTAAGAGATTTTATGTTCTCACCACACAAAAAAAGATAAGCATGTGAAGCAATGCATATGTTAATTTGCTGAATTTAGCCACTCCACAATGTATATATATTTCAAAACAATATGTTGTAC
>NW_007735259.1:38519-44535 GCF_000696425.1 Galeopterus variegatus | reverse complement strand
GCCCCCAAATTTTGCAGCTTAAAACAACAAACATTTAGTATCTCACACAGTTTGTGAGAATTGGAATCTGGGAATGGCTTAGTTGGGTAGTTGTTGTTCAAGATCTTTGATGAGATGGTAGTAAAGGTGTTAGATGGGGGCAGTCACCTGAAGGCTTGACTGGGACTGGAGTATCTGCTTCCAAAATGGCTCACCATCATGGCTATTGGATAGGACCCTCAGTTCCTTGCTGGCTGTTGGCTGGGGGCCACAGTTCCTTGCCATGTGAGCCTCTCCATAGGTTTGCTCATGACATGGTGGCTAACTTACCTTAAGACAAGCTCTGCAAGAGAGAGCAAGGAGGAAGCTGCACTGCTGAAATTTCATGGCTTATATTCTCAAGTCACATCTGGTCACTCCTACTTTACTGGTCAGAAGTGAGTCATTAATTAGGCTCTACCTCACGAAGAGAGGAGTATCAAAGAATTGTGGACATCTTTCAAAACTGTCACAATTGCCATCAGAGAAAAGTGAATAAAGGTGGAATTCTTTTAGGAAAGAAGTGAGGGTGGCTGATGAGGAGACACTCATTGTTTTTTCTACTTTCCAGTCCTGTTTGCTAGGTTTTCTATTTTTTAATTATGCACGCTTGAACTTTATCCAAAATATTCAACTGTAAGCATAAGCTTTTTTTACTTTAATCTTTTAGTGCGTTTGAACTAATAATCTACATTATTAGATATTTTCTATGTTGAAACACCTTGTTGTCAAAGGGATGCACTCTCTATGCTGGTGAGGATGTGGAGAAAGGGGGACCCTCCTACACTGCTGGTGGGACTGTAAATTGGTGCAGCCACTATGGAAAACAGTGTGGAGGTTTCTCAAACAACTACAGATAGAACTACCATATGACCAGCAATTCCACTGCTGGGTATACCCAAAGGAATGGAAATCCTCATGTTTAAGGGATACCTGCGCTCCCATGTTTATCGCAGCTCTGTTTACAACAGCCAAGAGTTGGAACCAACCTAGATGTCCATCATCAGATCACTGGATAAGGAAAATGTGGTATATTTATACAATGGATGATGGAGTTTGGATGTGCTGTCCCCTCCAAACCTCATGTGAAAATTTGATCTCCAATGTGACAGTGTTGGTAACTGATTGAGTCATGGTGGTGGATCCCTCATGAATGGATTAATGTTCTCCCTGGGGTAGGGGGGATTAGTGAGTGAGTTCTCGCTCTGTTAGTTCCTGTGAGAGCTTGTTGTTTATAGGATTCTGGCACCTCCTCTCTCTCTCTCTCTTGCTTCCTCTCTCTTGCTTCCTTTCACCATGTGATCTGCTTGTACCCACCAGCTGCCTGACACTTTCCACCATGAGTGAAGCAGCTTGAGGCCCGTGCTGGACGCAGCTGTCCCAGAATCATAAGCCAAATAAACCTCTTTCCTTTATAAATTACCCAGTCTCAGGTATTTCTGTTATAGCAACACAAAATGGACTAAAACAATGGAATACTACTCTGCCATAAAAAAGAATGAAATACTACCATTTGCAGCAATATGGATGAACTTAGAGAAAATTATAAGTGAAATAAGCCAGGCACAGAAAGAGAAATATCACATGTCCTCACTCATAAGTGGGAGCTAAAAATTAAACAAATAAATATAAAAAAGAAAGAAAGAAAGATACAACAATCACAACAATATGTGGAACTTTCAAAAGACAGAACAAAATTGAGACCACCAGAGGTGGAAAAGAGGAGAGGAGGCAAAGGGAGGAATTGGTAAAGGGCCATGAAGAATAATTACATTGTATGATGTTGAATATACTAGTTATCCTGGTTTGAGCATAACATATTGCACACAGCTATTGATATTCAACTCTGTACCCCACAGATGTGTACAATTAACTATGTTTCAATTAAAAAAATAAAGTTATTCTGTATTATTAGTTTTTTGTACATTGCTGATTTGATTTTTGCATTGATTTTCAAAAGTGGGACTGGTTTCTTCTTTATTCTTCTAGTGCTCTTCTCCATTTTGATGTCAAGGTTATATCAGCCTCATAAAGTAATCTGAGTATCTTTTCCTCTTTTTCCATTCTATGTATCTAGATATCTCTCTTTTTCTCTGTTTTTGCTATTCTTGTTCAGCTTTTTTGGCTAGGAGGTATCTTTTAATCTGAAAATTTGTCTTTCTTAATTGTGTAAAATTTTCTTCCACTACTATTTTTTCTATATTATTTCTATATTTAGCATCTGGCTTCACAAGGATCCCCTAGTTTTAGTCCCTTTCCTTTAAAGAAAAAAAAAAAGTTGATTCTGGTGAAAAACATCACAGCTGTGGGATACTGGCCTATTATTTCTGCAAAATTTTAATTAAGTATTCCTTCAGTAGCGCATGGCTCACATTGGATCCATGGCCTGTTAACTCTTACCTGAAGTTCTTGATGGGAAGATGGTAACTTGCTTCTCTGGTGGTCCTCTCCTTATGTGCTTGGAGTTATGAGCACTGAGCTCTGGTTTATCCATAAATTTGATCTCATTTGCTTTGTGTCCTACAGAAATTCTTCACAATATCTGGCTTGCTGATTATATTCTTCCTTGGTTTCTAGCACTGTTATGGATTAATTCTTTTTACTATTTATCTCTTTTGAAATTTCAATGAGATTTTGGCAGGAAGGATAATAAACCACATGTAGTTTTGTAGTTTCTGCCATTTAGACTGAAAGTCTGTTGCTGCCACACACTGACCATGTAGAACTTGATCCTTGCACAAGCATGTTTTACAACTGCAGCACTTAGAAACCATTATCTTTTAAAATATGCATTTTATTGTGGTTTTCATCATAAAAGTAATATACGCATATTATAGAAAACTTGGAAAATGCAGAAGCATAAAAAGAAAAAGAAGAGATCCTTGTCCAATCACCTCAAAATGATTACTTTTAATAGCCTTAGGAATTTTCTTGTAATCCTATTAAATATATATTTGTAATCACATAATATACATAATTGCATATCTTTTTATTTAGCACTAGACAAGAAGTCTCCTTTAGTGTTTGAAATGTAGTGTCATTTGTCAAATCACAATTTCCGTGGTCCTAAATCTTGATTTTTATCTGATTTTGTCCTTTCATGTTCTCTGATTGCACATAGTTCTTCTATTTTATACAGGATTTTCTCCTAGTCCTTTGAGCAATGCAGAGATTGCTCACCTTTTGTCTTTCTGTGATTCTTTCTATTACTTTCTTTGCTGCAGTGTATTTGCACAGTTGCCATGTTATTTCTTCACCACAGGCAGCTCTGCCAAGGCTTTCTCTTTCATATTAGTGTTGGTGAGTTATTTTGTACCCTTCTCATCTGAGACTGCACAGTTGCCATGTTATTTCTTCACCACAGGCAGCTCTGCCAAGGCTTTCTCTTTCATATCAGTGTTGGTGAGTTATTTTGTACCCTTCTCATCTGAGATTCACAATGTTGGGGGATGAGTATTACTGTTCTGGCTGCTTTTTGGAAGATGAGATTCTGGAATGCAAGGGAAAGCCCAGTGAGTACCAGGTCATTCAGATTTGGTGCATGAGTTCTGAACTTTCTTCTAAAATTTAATATAAATCCCTGTAATGGGGTTAATTCTACTGCACGGTGGCATTTATTACCCCCTCAGGTAACTTCCTTCAGCCTCAAGTCCTTCCCCAACTCCGGATGCAGCAATTCATCTAAGAGTCACTGCCTTCACTTCCGCCAGCTCTTCACATTGCTTCTCGCTCTTCCTTTTTTGAAATAATAATTTTATTGAGATATATTTCCCACACCATAAAATTTAGCCTTTTAAAAAAACGTTCAATTCATTGTTTTTTTAGTATATCCACAGAGTTGTGCAAGCATCAGCACTACCTAAATTTAGAACATTTTCATCACCCTCTAAAGAAACTACCTATTAGCAAGCAGTGCCTCTCGCTGCCTCCTTCTTCCAGTCCCTGAGAACCCTCTTTATGGATTTGCCTATTCAGGACATTTTATATAAATGGAATCATTCAATCAATCAACCTTTTGTGATTGGCTTCTTTTATTTAGCATCATGTTTTCAAGGTTCATGCATGTATCGGTATTTCATATCTTTTTATTTCCAGATAATGTTCCATTGTATGGATATGGCACATTTTGTTTATTTGTTCATGAGTTAATAAGAATTTGGGTTGTTGAAACATTTTTTAGCTATTGTAAATAATGCTGCAATGTCTCAGGGGTTTTAAGAGGATAAAATCCCAAGGGTTTTGGTGCAGGCGTTCTTAGAGGGGGGTGGGGGTGGGAGGACAGGGAGTGGCAGAGATTCCCCCTGACCTTGCACCCCATCCTCCTACCCCTGCAGAGGGGCTTGCCTTATTTTTCTTTCCTTTGCTTCCTGTTCTGGTAAAGCCTTGTTTACTGCTGGGCTATTTTTCTGTGCCTCACTTGTTATTGACCACTCCACAGAAAAACAAGGATGGCTCAACCATGGCAGTTTTCCCTGTCGCTGGTAAGACACCAGCCACCAATGTGGGTGGAAGGGCCTTCCCTTCTGCAGGAATTTACTGCTTTTCTTTATCCATACTCTCCTCCTCTCTGTCCCATTTGCCATCCCTAAACTAAGTGGGATTATGAAGAATGTTCAGGATTTTATCTGCTCTTCCCCAGTGCCTGGGGATGGAGAGTTAGGAGCTCACCAAATGATGTATTGGTCTCATGCCCTGATGGCCACGTGGTAACTACTGTTGTAAGAAGTTGCCCTTCTCTCTGAGTGCTAGGGTTTTTTTCTTTCTGTTTTTACCTATTTTTGCTCATTTTACTAGTTTTAAGAGGAGGGATATTTTAAGATTTGGATTTATAATTTCTGAGAAAGTATTTAGGCAATTCTTCAGAAACTATTGCAAATTATTTATTTAATTGCTATGTAATAGTCCATTGAGTGAATGAAGCATGATTTACTTAAGAACTCTTCCCTATTTTTGGATATTAAGTTTGTCTCCATTTTCGGTTATTATAAATAATGCTGGGAGGAACAATTTTTCCAGAAACCTTTTTTGTCTTAAGATCAATTTCTAGGTTAAACTGCCAGATGTGTAATTATCTAACCAGAGTAAGACAGTTTCAAGATCCTTGAAAGATCTATACCAAATTTCATCCCGAGAAGATTGTTCTAATTTGCTCACCCACCAGCATGGGGTAAGTGTGTCTTTCGAGTTGAATCCTCGCTTTTGCTAAAACAAAAATCAACAAAACTCGTAAGTAACTTTTTATTGTTAAAATTTATAGCATTGTGAGTTAGAACATAGAAATTATTCCAATTGCCTTAAAAAGCATAAAGGTGTGACAATGCTATTGACATTTTTAAAAAAGTGTACTTTTTGATCACAAAAGTTTATTTCAATCAAAAAAGTAGAAAGACACAATCAGTATGATCTAGCAAGTTTGGGTAAAATTAAGTAGATTTTTCAGAATCTTAACTTTAGCTGGGCCACTTTTTGTTTTCAACAGTTTTATCAAGGTATATACATATCGAAATACGTATTGAAACATAATGTACTACATATTTTAAAGTGTATGATTTGATAAATTTTGACATTTGAAATCATTATCACAATCAAAATAATGAACATTTCCATCACCCCCATAAGTTTCCTCTGGCCCTTTGTAGTCCTTCCAGACCGTTCTGGCCTTTCCACTATCCCATCTTCTCTTTATCACTAAAGATTAGCTTGCATTTTGTAGAGTTTTAAATAACGGAATTGTAAATTATTCTTTTTTGTCTGGATTCTTTCAATCAGCATAACAATTTTGAGAGTCACCTGTGTTGTTATATTTCCAGTATGGGGCCACAACAAAAAAGTTGCAATGAACATTTGAGTACAAGTCTTCGTATGCATGTAGACTTTCTGTTCTTTTTGGTAAATACCTACAAGTGGAAGGACTGGGTCATATGGTAGGCATATACTTAACTTTTTTTTTTTTTGTCTTTTGTCTTTTTTCCGTGTCCGGCAACGGATCGCAACCCTC
>NW_007735259.1:5085-38509 GCF_000696425.1 Galeopterus variegatus | reverse complement strand
CCTCGGCGTTGCTCCCGCGCCTCGCTCAACCAGTGAGCGGGAACCGGTCTGTATGTGGGATCCGAACCCTTGGGCGGGAGTGCCGCCGCGCTTCCCAAGCGGCGCACTATCCAGTGCGCCACTGGGCCGGCCCCCCATATACTTAACTTTTAAAGACACTGCCAAACTGCTTTTTCAACGTGGCTATACCATGTCCCATCCCACCAGCAGGGTATGAAAGTTCTGCTTCCTTTACATCCTTACCAACACTTGCTATGGTCAGTCTTTTTTAGTTTACACATTTGATTCTAATGGGTGCGTAGTGGTATCTCATTGTGGTTTTAACTTGCATTTCCAGCTAGACTGATTTGATGCTATAAAGGCAGAGTGGTATAGTGGAACTGTTATGTGCTTTTACAGTTGTTTACCTTTGGATAAATCATGTAATATCTCTATGTCTTGGTTTACTCCTCTAAACAATGAAGATGACGAAAATTGTACTACATACTTGAACACATTTGTTAAAATTAATGGACATAATGAATGTAAAATGCTTTGTAAACTACGTAAGTATTAGATATTATCATGATGGTGGTTAAATTGCTGCATGATTTTGGGCAAATCACTTCAACTTATTTGAGTATTTCTTTCCAGTTCTACAAATTGAGGGGCTAAATAAGGGGACCTCTAAGTTTCCTCGAAGTATAAAAATGTTCTTGTCTAAAAAATATATTGATGTTCCAATCCTACATGTATATAACACATTTATGGAAAAGTACTCTTTAATGTGGAAAAAATGATAGCTAAACATTGAAAAACCATGCATACTTTGTAATTTCTTATTGTCTTAGCTATACCAGATTTTTAAATTCTATCACAGATTTCTATTTTTCTGTGGCTTATGTGGAGGTGGTTAGTAATAAGTCCTTCTTTTGTTTCTGTAATCAATCTGATCCAAAGAAGAAACTATTTTAACATTTACACAGAAACTCATCTTCTGTATTCCAAAACTTCAAAATAATGTGATAATTTCACTAAATGTCATGCAGTCAGTTCAAAATAGTTTTGCAAAGCCAAAAATCTATACCTGATTATTTAGATCAAGAGCCACACTAAATTTGGGGATGATAAAAGGTCTAAGAATTACTTTTATTTGCATATAAATGGAATTTACTTCAAGGAGCACCTACTGAAATTGAGAAGACCAAGGGAACTGTGGAATAGGTTTATTAGAAGATGCCAAGCTCCTTATTTTAATAACATTGGCCCAAACTTCCTATTTTATTATGTAAAATTATGTAAACAATAATATGAAATTTGGTAGAATAGAATCTCAAAGTGGATTTTTGAATCATTGAAATTTAAGAACATCACTAGTTTTACCTAATTAATATATTCCTTAGTAGTTAATTCAAACACATATTTATTCCCTGAAAATTTCAGTGACTTCATCGATCTATTCTGATACAAAACTGCTTGGTTTGAAATGTATTCATACTTACATATGTTTTTCTTTTTTCAAGTTTCCTTGAATACATTAAAATTTATTCATATTCTACAAAGTTTAACAGTCATATTTTAGACAGAAGAGGGATAGTAGAAAGTAGGAGCCAATTCCTTCCTTCATATTCTTTGGCATTTAGCACATTGAAAATTGACAGGATCACACCATTTGGTCTCCCATTTCTGTTTAAAAATTCTGTCTTTCCAATATTTTCTTTCTCCATATTGTGAATCTTTACTTCATTTCAGGGCTTGGTGCTATGCTGTTTTCTCAACAGTTATAGAATCACATTGATGGCTCCAGTTGCACCTTCCCCCACCGCCCCATATTCACACCTTTTGCTCTGCCACTGCAAGTGGGTGAGTGACTGTCCGTCTCTTAACACTGGGCTCAGCTGGGTAACTCACTTTGGCCAATGGGATTCTTGCTCATCTGGCAACAAGCAAAGTCTTGAAAAGAGCTTACATATGTGACTTGCTCTCTGGCACCTGTGCCATCACAATGAGGACGTCTTTGGGCTAGCCTACTGGTGGATGTGAGAAATGTAGGCAGAGCCCAGCTACCTCAGTCATGCCTAGTTACCTGGATCAGACAATGGCTAGCTGACCCCACGTGTGGGAACTTGTCCAGCCAGATCAGCAGAGCCAGTTCTTCAACTCACTCCAGATGTATGAACAGTAAACACTTAATGTTCTCTGCCAGTGGGGGTTGGTGGCTGTTATGCAGCATTATTGTGGCAACAGATAAGGGCGCATGAACTCAAGTCCCATTTCTAAGCAACTTCACTTCATGTACATAATTTTTTTTAGTTAAACAGAATCTGAAAGTATAATAGTATAGAACAAAAAGGCATAGACATCATTTCATCAAATTTTGCAACTATATCAGAAATCTCCTGCACTGCCAATAACGAATGAGAAAAAGTTTCATACCCACATTATTTAACAAGATGAATTTATTAATCCTATCAGACCTGGGAGGATATAAACCAGAGACATAGTTTGATGCTTTTATGGCTTAAAAAATTCCAGTAGGTTTTTTGTAGAAAGATGGGGTTTCATTATTAGTTTGAAGTGCAGTTAGACTGTACAGTTCTTAGACGGTACTTCTCAACCTTGGTTGCATATTAGAAGCTCTGGGGAGCATTCTAAAAATATCCATGCCCAGACCCCATCACAGACCAACTGAATTACCATCTCTGGGAGTGAGGCCCAGACATATATTGTTTAACAGCTTTCCCAGGTGTTCTAATGCACAGCGTGGACTGACAGACACTATCCTAAGAGGAATGACTGCATTATATAGGCCATATTTCTAAACATTTCAATCTGATCTCATAAAGCAGGTTTCTTACAAAAAAATTCTCACTGACTCACTTCTATGTTACAAAACAGAATGGTTATAAGGTATGAAACATGTAACACCTGATTTGAGGGCCTTTTCTTCCAACATGTTTAGGAATATACTCAAGTTAAAAACCTTGTGAAACTTCCCAGCATTTGACTTTATCTAGGAATTTCTAACTGGCTTACATGGTGTAGCACATAGTCCGACAATCTCCTAGCCTCCCAGAGCTTTTCATTACCAATTACTATTTAGGCATCACAGTCTCTGCTTTCCCCAAGAATGTACTAGCCAGGGGTAAAACAAAGAAAAGTACGACGCTTACAGAAAAGACTGCTGCTAGGATGAGATGCTAGCTCCCAATTCAGATAGGCCTGGGTTCAAAATCTGGTTTTATCATTTGCTAATTAATAGTTTCATCACTTTAAAAATGCGGATAATGATGGTCACTTGCTCATGAGGTTGCTGAGTGTATTAAATAACATGATGCAGAAGAAGAACACAGTTCTTGATGCATGGTAGCATTCAATAAATGTAGCTATAATAATGGCAATAGTTGTTTTAATTACAATTATAAGGCAATCAATTCTATTCTCGTTTTTGGGCAGGTTTTTATTATATTTAGGCTCTTAGGTATTTTCTCAGAATTTCTGATGACACTAATTTTCTTTTTTAGAGGAACACAGATAAATTTAATCTCTCTTCCAAATGAAGAGCCTCAAATATTCGGAGATATGTACCGTGTTTTCTACTTCGGACTTTTTTTTTTTTACCTTTCCCCTTTCTTTTGGCAGACTATCTCTGCTTCATCACATTCAGTATTAGGAAAAAGATAAGCCAAGAATATTCAGTTGCTAGGGCTGCCATAGCAAAGTACCAAAGACTGGGAGATTTAAACAACATAAATATATATTTTTTCACAGTTTTGTAGCCTCTAAGTCTGAGATGAAGCTGTTGTCAAGGCTGGCTTCTTCTGAGGGCTCCTTCTGTTGCTTGTAAAAGGCATTCTCCTTCTATATGTGTCCGTGTCCAAATTTCCTCTTCTTACGAGGATACTAGTTATATTGATTAAAGACCACCCTAATGACCTTATTTTAGCTTAATTACCTCTTTGAAGACCATCTCTCCAAATACAGTCACATTCTGAGGTACTGGGGATTAGGATTTCAACATATGAATTTGGCAAGGACAAAATTCAGCCCACAGCACTAATCTTCTGAGTCTGCTCCTAGGAGTTTGAATCCAGAGCATAGTGACGAGGACAGGTCATGGCAAGGACTGATTCACTATGTCAGCGTTGTTCTGAAGCATCTTTCTATTAGATCCCCAGGGATTCCCTGCCCTGATTTCTGTCTTTCCTGAGACCTGTTCCTTTTGCTTTCTCTTCTTTTCTATGGTCAACCCTCATATCATTGTGATAAATGTCCTTCTTTTTCCTTATTAGCTAGCCAGAGTCAATTTCTGTTGTTTTCAATAAAAAATTCTGATACCTACCCCTATGTGTGTTTCCCAAATGTGGATTCTAGAAAACTGGTGTTGGAAGCCAGCAGCACCCCTTGGGTTGTCTCTGCTATGTGAACTGACAAGCTTCCCATTTGGTTGGACCTAAAGAAAGTTTTCTAATAGTATATGTATCCGAGCATATCTTTTGCTTTACAATCACATTAAATTATTTATATACTTAATATTGATCTGTTCAAGGAATATGTACTGTGAAAGTATTAGGAGAAAGTACTTCATGATTTTTATTTTATTTTTTGTCTATCACTGAAAACTCTTATTAGAGATAAATATATATATATATATATATATATATATGTATGTTTGTTTAGTTAACTATTGTGATCCATGATAAAAACTAGAAAAAAAGGGCTGGCCCGGTGGTGCACTGGATAGTGCGCCGCTTGGGAAGCGCGGCGGCGCTCCCGCCCGAGGGTTCGGATCCCACATACAGACCGGTTCCCGCTCAGTGGCTGGGCGAGGCACGGGAGCAACGCCGAGGGGTGCAATCCCTTTGCCGGTCCCCGGTCCGGTACGGGGGCAACACTGAGGGTTGCGATCCGTTGCCGGACACGGAAAAAGACAAAAGACAAAAAAAAAAAAAAAAACTAGAAAAAAAGTTGAATTAAAAGCAATTCTGATGAAACACAAGTTCTGTGTACAAAACAGGTGTTGCTCGGCAATCACAGGTTACAAACGAAAGTCAAACCCATAATGCTTGATTCACAGGAAATAGTTGGTGGCTCTGACTATACTCAATAGCAATTCTCCCTTCCTTTTATAGTATTAGACTATTTCATTTTATTTTTATTTTTGGGGGGCTGGCCGATCCAGGGATCGAACCCTGGACCTCAGTGTTATTAGCACCATGCTCTAACCAACTGCGCTACCTGGTCAGCCTAGTCAGACTGTTTTAGCTGGGCACATGACCACAGAATAATGGTGACATTTTGCAGCCTCTCTTTCAGCTAGTTTTGACCATATGACTGTGCCCTATTGGGTGGAATATTCACAAAAGTGATATGTGGTTTAGACTCTCTCCTACCCACTGGCTGATGATGGATCTTGTGGGTTGTCTTAGATTACGCAGATGAGGGCAACACTCTAGAAGAGCACTACGCCAAGAGAGAAGAAGTATGGACACGTGGTGTTTTTATGGGACAGAGCCTCAGTACCAGCTTGGAAGTTTGCATGATAGAGAAAAATAAACACTCTTGTTCCAGACTCTCTATTCTTGTTTGCCCTGCAATGATATCTATGTTCTAACTGATAGAGTGGCCATTGATATACTTCCTACTTTGATTAAATATTGTGATCATACTGAAAAAATGGGAATATAATCAAATCCTAGCCAGTGGTGCTAAGTTATATTCTGTGTGCTCAGTGAACAAATGAACAGCATGTATAAAATCCAGCTCTATCACGTGTCTAAAGTGAGAGGAAAGGCTTCAACTTCAACGAGAAATGTTAGATCCTATATTTCAATTTCACTAAAAAGTGCCAACGAAAAACATTTCCATAATTTCAAATGGCTTGTTAAAGTAGCATGTATTGGCAGTACATTTGGTTTTGTTAACAGCCTGATTCTATTGCTTCAGAGCTAAAAAATAACTTAATTTTCAATGTTGAAGAGAAGAGAGGATTTCTTAAGAAAATCAACACTGGGTGCAAACAGCTCTATCACTGTGTGTACGAGTCTTTTCAAATAGCAAATGCTCAATTTTCTGCATTCTTTAGAAAAAATAATAATAACATCATATTGGGCATATTATAAAACCACATACATATGCTGTAACAGAAGTTATGGAATGCTCTCCAGAATCAAATGCAACCAAAGAATGGAAACCATTTTCCTCTAAGTCCCAACTCCAAACATAAAACAGTCCAGCTTTTGAGTGTAGTATGTTCCTTGATTTTGTCTTTGACAGAATGCTCAAAGTAGTCTTCAGTTGGAAATTCCTCTATAATTTTAATCCAAATGTCTGGAACCATTTGTCAGAGCCATAAAACATTTTCTTCCACACCTCTGATGGTTTATAACTGTGAGTTAGAATTTTCTTATCTAGTCAAATAAAGAAGAAAAAATAAAATATTTGGATATGGAAACTGACCTAATACTTTAGCTATCCATTTTTAAGATGGATGTAGATTTTTGGTAAAAATGATTGAAGATATTAAACACTCCAACAATTACATACTTTTTTTTCTTTAAAAATTCTCATGAATCTTTAAAAAATTTCAACCAAAATAGATGGTTTCTATATACATCAAAGGTTTAAAAAGAGGATTTTATATTCCAAAAGTTAAAGGAAAACTAAGTTATTTTTTCTTTAGGGTTTGCATTCTCAGACTCCTTAGGGTCGGAGTTCTCAACTGGGGGTCCATGAGTGAATTTATGAGTCCACCATGAGTTTACTGAAATTATAGTCAAAATTTTGAGGGTTATATGCTTTTTGTTCTTTTGTTTCTGTTTTTTGGATACAGATCTATAGTTTTCATCAGGTGCACATAAGGGTCTAAGACCCCAGTATAGATTAAGAATCTGTAAGGTACTGAATAATAGATACTAAGTTAGAGCTTCATATAACCTCACTCTATAGCACCAGAAGATTAAAGCAGCTTAATCCAATTGGAATGACAAAAGCTGAACATCTGTTGCAATGGTCCATGGTTTTCAAAACCTTGTTATTTTCCCTCAATTCTACAAAGTCTCTGTGATACTGAAGCCAGAGCCTTGCAAAGGCTGCTTAATGGAGAATATAGCTCAAGACTGGAATAAGAGTTTGATGTTTACTGCATCAGTTTCAAAATCCAGCTGTAAATATACTATAGTTGGGACATGAAGCAATATCACTTTTTAAGCTTGAAAAAACAGTGATGCATAGCCAAATGCTTTGAACTGTTTGCTTGTTTAAGAAGAAATCTATTTCAAGATTTGATTACCACTAACCCAGACAACTTTTTCATCACTAAGTCCTTTCAATTCCATATCATGTGTTTCAAATTTTGTCTGCATAACTTATTTTTGTTCTACTTTTCTGTCAAAAACAATGTGGAAATCCCAGGTTATATAATTGAGGTCCTGGAGAGGCAATATACATCTAGCCAACCAAAATAAAATGAAAGCTATTATCATGAAACATGCTTAAGTAAGTCTATCTTTTGTTCAGCTAAGAGTGCCAACATTTGTGATCTTAGAATGAAGTCAAAGGAAACTAAAATGGGTTTTCCTTAATGCAACCATGTGCAAAATCACTCTTTATCATAACGAATGATCTGTAAAAATATTTGTGCACTTTTAAATACCCATAAGAAGAAATCAGTTTTAGATAAAATAATCATGTATTATTTTTATATATACCTGGGAGCTGAAATAATTCTCTTTATTATTTGGGCTTATTATCATCCCTGTTAGACAAATGAAGTGAAAGACTTTTTGCAAACCCTTTCTCTACAGGACAGACACTGAAATGTTTATTTTCTTCCTTCCTCCTTCTTCGAATTGGGTTGAGCATGTAATTAATTTGGGTTACTGCTAGAAGGAAAAATTTTCATGGCTTGGAACTAAATTCACATATGAGGATGTTCTATCAAGAAGAGGCTGCCGATGTGCAGTTGTTAAGCTAGTGATGGAGTCCACAAGAAGATGATCATGTTGGCTATACTTGGAGAAATTTAGATTTCTTCAGGAAATGGTCAGAAAGAGAAGTAAGAGACTATTCTGATAGCCACCTGACTAGAATAAGGAAAACATCTTTCTGTGGGGTGGAGTGCAGAAAGGCTGACCATTACTGGACTGGCTGTTTATATAAAATCGCCACAAAAATGCTTAATAAAGAGAAAATGAATGGCATATGGACGTTAGTTGAGACTTCATGAAAACACCCAGGGAAAGAAAGAACAAAGGACAGTCTTCCTAATATATGGGGAAGAAGGAAAATGTTTTCCTAAACTTTTCTATCAGTGTCAACACTTTGGATAGAAATATGCTGTTAGAAAAAGACTAGCCCCAGTTTGTTCAGAAAGAATTTTTCCTGCTAATAATCCTACGTAAGTTTTTAATATGTAGTATCAATCAGTTCTCTTTTGTAATTTTCAATCTGATTTCTTTTTTGACCCATGAATTATTTACAAGTGGGTTTTAAAATGTATTGATTTCTTGGCTATCTTTAGCTATTGATTGCATTTGCAATTTTATTGCTTTGTTTTTTGTTGAGTTGTGCTTTGTGGTCAAGTACGTAATCGACTTTTGTTGATGTTCAATACATACTTGAAAACATGTATTTACTATTTTTTGTTTGTAGTACTGTATACGTACACAGTGTATATATACGCATATAGATCAATTATGTCAAGCTTAATAATTCTGTTGTTCATAATTTCCCAGTTATTACTATATTTTGTTCTGCTCAGTCTGTCTTTGAGAAAGGTATATTAAAAATCTTCTATGACCTATAATTGTAGATTGTTAATATCCCCTCATTTCTGCTTATTTTTTGCTTCATGTATGTGGAAGCTATGTTGTTAGGTGGATATAGAATCCGAATAATTATGTCTTCCTGGTGAATTTATCATTAAGTAAAGCAACTATTGGTGCCTTAATAATACTTTTTTGCCCTTAAATCTGTTTAGTATATATTAGCTTTGCTTTGCTCAACATTTATCTGGTGTAATGATCATCACTGGTGGCCCAACCAGAATCCATTTATCCCTCTTCCTTCCAACACAGCCTCACTTTCGTTTAGGTAGCCAGGGGTAATGATATTATTATATGCTATAATAACATTCTATATTACATATAGAATAATGATATATTAGATATGCCAGGCCCTGTCGTACTTACTTTTCATATGTTAGCTCCTTTAATCCTCATGACACCTTATGAAGTAGGTGTAATTATTCTTATTTTGCAGGTGAGATTTGGAGGCTCACTCTAGATATTTCCTCTAAGAGATAAAAATGTTTTTCTAGGAATTTTGTTAGCTCCTTTAATCCTCATGACACCTTATGAAGTAGGTGTAATTATTCTTATTTTGCAGATGAGATTTGGAGGCTCACTCTAGATATTTCCTCTAAGAGATAAAAATGTTTTTCTAGGAATTACAAAGACATCAAGCGTAGTAATTTTAGAGAAAAACCTGAAATATCCTTTACAGAGCAAAAACCACTTTGTTAATTTAAGAGCATAAAAATGTATCCTGCACATTTATTTTTACTGATTACATTTCATTGAAATTAAAATAGAATTTACTCAGACAATCGTTACATATGGAAAAATTGAGTCTGTGCCAAAATGTTTTCAACTTTATTATAAAGTGAGCTGTAAGCACAAGAATGTTTGGCCCTTTCAAAGATCCAGTGTAAGAGAGATGGGTATTCACATCCCTGAGCTTTTAGTGATTACAGTAAGTTAGAAGGTAGATGGCCGCATAGCAGCTATTCTCACTTTTAATATATAGAACTGTTGCTTTTCTTTAAGGCAGAAATGGTAAAGATCCAGGCTGTTTCACTCCCTGAGAAGGTTTTCTGACCTGCTGCATGGTTTGCTTCATGATAACTTTGTTTCTTGTGGGTTTTTTTTTTTGGTGGCTGGCTGGTATGGAGATCTGAACCCATTACCTTTGTGTTATAAGGCTGTGCTCTTACCAACTGAGCTAACTGGCTAGCCCCCATGATAACCTTGTTTCCGATTACTTGCCTATTTATTCATCCAAACCAGAAGAGGATAAGGAGAGGTAAGGGGAGTCTGCTACTCCTGCATAGCCCAAACTGCCTGGGGCAGGCATTTTGCTGGCTCCCTCCTCTGCCAACCTACCCCACTGAGTATCAGCCATGTGGGTTGGGAGAGATGGAGCCCCCCATGTTCCGGTCTCTATAATGACCCAAGTAAATCAGCATAAATCTATCCCCTTATGCAGTGCCTGGTTCTTCAGGGATGCACACACCTAGGACTAAGCCAATCTATTTGGTAATGACCTGAGTCAGTTCAATCAGTATAAAGCCCAGACAGTTTGCTCTGTGCTTAGAGGAAGAGAAACTTCTCTGAACGGTGTGGTGTAGAATGTGAGATCTGGAATTGCTGCAGCTGTTTTGCAACCATGAGGGAAGTCAGCTGGGAATGAAGCCTACACAGAGGAGGGCACAGCCAAGATTCTTTCAGAAAAATAGAACTCAAACCCTGATCAAACACTCTATCTTTAGACTTTTCATTTACATGAACCAATACATTTCCATTGTTTTAAAAGCCATTTTGAATTTGAGTTTTAGCTCTTTGCACCAGAAAGCATCTCAGCTGAGGCTGATTGCAGAGCCAGGCAACAGGCTTGCAGAGAAATATATGAAATCCAGGACTGGTTACTCAGCCAAATGGTAGCACTGTCTGTAATAACTTGGTTTTTATTAATGCAGCCGATTAATGACTTACTGATGTCTTTTATGTCTACCTTACTTTTTTTTTTCCATTAGTTTTCTCACTTTTGATGTGGTCCTTACACCTTTGGGCCCTCTCTTTTGTTCACCCTTGGTGATCTGGCTGGACATTTGTTTGTGGTTCTTTAATTTGCCTTCCAGAACTTTGCACAGTTCTGCTTCACCAATTTGGCACCCTGTTCCCTGTCCTGTACTTCCCATATAGTTTGTTCACCTGCCAAAATTGCTTGTTTAAAGAGCATCCAGCTCTTCTATCCTCCTTTCTTTAGTTTTTTTTTTTTTTTTTGCCAGTGCCCTAAATTTGTTGAAATTTGCTTTCCCAGACTGATTACTTTTTCTTCATCAGCTCCTTTCCTTTTCCTTAAGAAAGAAATCCTATGCTTTTTTTATATCATTATTATTATTACTTTCACAGAAGGTTCAATGCTCTTTTAGTTCTTAATTAACACTGCCATTATTGAAAATTGAATTAGAAAGGAGCTATGCCTTATGATGCATTTTGTAACAAGTAATGATCTCCAGTGTACCTTAAAATCAATTTCACAGTTTGGGGTTGCCTCATTTCCTCCAGCAAGTATCAGGGTAGTTAGAAACCTGTCAGATCACCACCATATTAGGGTGTCAGGATGTATGTGCTCATCTTATTCTGTGTGGAGTAAATTAAAGTGAAGCAGAAGTAAATACATATTTATATTTTTGCTTATCTTAAAGACACATTATAAGTTGTGAAAATTAAAAATTTAAATTGTCACCATAACCGAAAAAATAATAAAAAAATAAAATAAAATAAAGCCCTTAGAACCATGAAAAAAAAATAAAATTTATCTTCAGAAAAAAAAAATCATCACCATAATCCCAGGAGCCAAAACAATTACTGTTATTTTTTATAACCCCTTCTCCCCCACCCCCGCATATATTCACACCCTGGCATTATTTCCATGTGTTCTTGGGAAGAAAAGACCCAAAAGTTTAAAAGGTGGCTGTGAAATTTTTCTGAAGGGAGAGAAAAGTATTTTATTTATTTATTATTACTTTTATTTATTTTTTATTGGAACATAGTTGATTGTACATATCTGTAGGGTATAGCATTGAATATTGATACCTGTGTGCAATATGTGATGTTCAAATCAGGATAATAAGCATATTTTTCATTACACAATGTAATTGATTCTTGTGGCTCTTTACCAATTTCTCCCTTTCCACCCTCTCGCCCCCTGCCTCACCCTCTTTCTGACCTCTGGTAACCTCAGTTCTGTTTTCTTCTCTTAAAATTTCAATGTATTTTTTGTGGTCGTTGGTTCTTTCTTTCTTGTCTTTTTTATTAGCTTCCACATACAAATGAGGATAATTTCTCTTTCTGTGCCTGGCTTATTTCATTTAACATAATTTTCTCTAAGATCATCCATGTATTTCATTCTTTTTTATGGCAGAGTAGTATTTTATTGTATAAATATGCCACATTTTCCTTATCCAGGGATCTGATGATGGACATTTAGGTTGGTTAACTCTTGTCTACTGTAAACAGAGCTGCGATAAACACAGGAGTACAGGTGTCCCTTCGACATGATGATTTCCATTCCTTTGGGTATATACCTGGCAGTGGGATTACTGGGTCATAGGGCACAACTTAAGGACTATTTTGGTTGTGGAAAGAGAGCCCCTAAGATTTATCCTTTATGCCCCCGCTGCAACCCCACCATAGGCACACTTCTTTGCCATGCGACTTTGTAGCTCTCCACGTTAAGTGGAGACCCTGTGACTTGTTTTAACCCATAGAATACAGCAGAAGAGATGGTATACCAGTTATTCCTAGGATTCAAGGATACTTGCATGCTTTTGGTTGTTTTCTTGGAACTCAGCTCAACCTCCATGAGTCCAGGCTAGCCTACTGGAGAATCACAGGCTGCGTGGAGCAGATTCAAGTCAGCCCATTTGTCCCAGCTGCAGCTCCAGACATGTGAGAGCCCAGCCAAAAAAGCAAAGCCAACCTACTGGTGACAGCACACCCATGAAGACATCTGGCTGGGTCCAGCCCAAATCGTTGACCGGCCGAATCATGAGCTAAACAGATGGCTGTTAGCAATGGTTTGTTAAGCAGCAAAAGCTAATTGGTATAGAAATATTTAAGTATCTGAGGATAGCATCCTGGGGTGGGGGTGCTGGGAATGGGAAGAAGCTGTGAGAGAGGAAAATAGGTGGTAAGGGAGAGAGACCAACAAGGCAGGTGATGTCAGTGAGAAGCTCTTGGTTGTGGGAACGGCCAGGAGGCAGCCGGAGGGGTGGGATTACAGGGCAGCAATTTCTTCAGTCACGCCCTAGCCCCTGGATCATCAGTACATGTCTCCTACTCATATTTGCCTTAGGCGGGCGGTATTTTTCCAAACTCAAAGAAGAAGCGCTCTTACACGTCTGAGATCACAACAGGATGAAGGGAGGGAGAAAGGGAGGTGAGACTAGAGACAACTGAAAATCTAGAAGATCAGGCAATGATCAGGGTCATGACGTAACATGGAAAATATATGTTCTATGCAATAATTCCTGGAAACACTGGAAGAGTGCTGAGTCTTTCAGTCTATATAGGTTCAAGCCAATTTTATCAAAATCTTAGTGGATAAGATCACCCCACAAACCAGAGAACTCTCAGTGACAAGGAGCTGACATCAGCTTATGTGGAGTTTCTATCCACCCTACATAATGTTTTGCATTTTCTTGTGTTTCTCAGTGTAAGGTGGATGCCAGGGAAAATGTGTGGCCTACCAGTTCAACTCTGGCATCAGTAAAGAGTCATTTTTGTTGCTAATTTTCCCTTTAGTACATCTGGAATAAAAGGAAAATTTGTCTACAACAACCAAGGAAAAAGCCAGGCAATAGTAAAGTATGTATGAAGTGAAAACTAAATCCTGGGACTCCTTTTAGGTGAAGGAAGAAACACAGACAATATGTGGAGGCGGGATAGTCCAGCACATTTGCAGGAGACAAACAGTTTAGTTTGGCCGATTGTAGTAGGCAATATTTTGAAATACCATATGATGTATTTTTCCTCCTTAGTATTTCCAGAGTTGTTTTTTTTTGTTTGTTAGTTCGGTTAGTTGGTTGTTTTTAAAACCCTGCAGCCTTCCCTCTATTTAAGCCAAGAAGCTGAAGATAATTTTTTGCAGGGAAAGGGAGACGGAATGCCACCCAGAACAAAGAAGTCCTTGCTCAGCTTGGCGTTGAAAACTAGATTTTCAAAATAAAGTCTGCAAATAAATAATAGTCCCCCAAATTAGACTTTCAAGCAGGAGTAGAAGGTTTTCTAAAACCTCTTAGAGCAGAGTTTTTATACAAAGAACCAAAGTTGGAAGGATTGGCCTCAGGAAAGGATAATACAATTATAATAATAAATAATGAAGTAGAATACAATTCAGATAAGTTCCTGCCACACAGAGGAGATGGCTGGAAATGCAAGAAGAGAAGGGAAAAAGGTTGCCTGGGAGAGCTTGGCCTACTCTGGAGTTGGAAGAAATAAAAATTATTAGAGGCAGTGTGGAGGGGTTTAAGACTCTCTTCTATTTCAGCTAAGTACCAAGTTCAGCCTGGCTGAGGGAGATTTCTTAGCCGGTGAGATCAGGGCAGCCTCAGAAGTCCCCAGGCATGATTTTGTGGTGCAAGGAAAGCAGCCAGCAGCTCCCAGCCTCCTGGGACCTAGAAGAGACTGGGGTTCTAAAAAGAGGCCTGCAGAGGTGGGGGCCTCTTGACTAGGGCCCATGAGAGACTCCAGGCATCAGCATAGGTGCTGGCAACACACCCCAAACACCAGCCACCACCACCACACAATGCCCTGTGACCAGAAGAGCCCAAACTCCCTGCTCCTAAGCTTCTCCCAGGACCCCCTCCTCCCGTCCACCACCCCTACCCCCAACTGGCACCAATGAGGGAAGGGTAAGGAAGGAGAGAACACTCAAGATGGGAAAACTCTGGAAGATGTAGCAGTTAGTCAAAAGGAGCTATTTTAAATCAAAAGAGGCTAGACACTTTTAATTGGCAAAGTCAAGCTTTTCGCCCATCAGTGGAAAGACATGTAAAAATTAAAGAAAGTTATGTAAATAACTTCACATCTGAGTCAACATATGTGAATGCTTTTTTTTTTTTTTTTGACCAAAGTACATGTAGAGTATATTTGAAGGAGAATGGTGCAGGGTAAGACTGAGGATATAGGTTAAAATTAGAGTGAATGGAGGAAAAGGAAATCTAAGACATTCGTGTCAATTCCGCTGATCTCCTCTGAATAGAAGGGCCAGGACTACCTCTGATATACTAAGAATAAATTGAAGGTCTTCTAGTGCTCCTAAGGAATTCCTCATTCCTTCTCTGAAATATCAGTCCTCTGCCTAAAGTGCATAAATCAGAAATCTCTCTAAGGAAATTATCAACAATATTATCCAAAAAAGGAAAACCTCATACAGCCGCAGTGCAGGAAAGTCAATTTTAGCTCCTACGAGCCCATCAGCAGGACCTGCATTAGCACTTTGAGTGGACGGGCCACAAATCTTGGCTAGAGCACATCTGTCTCAAACATCTGTCTTGCATATTCACGGCACTCATAGGCAGACAAGAAAAGACTCTCCTTTACACCTCCAAGTTTGTTGTTTTAGCTCATAATTAGTTCAGTTTAAGAGAATAATCCAAGTAAATTGACCTCTGAGATTAAAATGTGTTAGCTTGTCTTCTGTTTTAAATCAGTGTCAGCAGCTGTTTATTGCTTCAAACAGGACGAAATAATTAAGGTGATCCCTTAATGTTTTGGACCTTGCCATTGAAGATTAGGAACGACCATCAAAATCTGAAAAAGCAACACATCTCCTTCAAAGCAAAATCTGGGTCTAACCATGAGATCCTCCTCATGCGTGCAAAACATTCAAGCCAGACGTGGTTTGGTTGGGGCTACAATTTCTCTGCAAATGGAGGGGTAGAAACAGGGAGGGGAAGACTGTACAGAAGCAGAGGCATTTGCAAGCTGTCAAGGGTCCCTCCATCTTTATGGGCCTGTTTGTAAGCTCCGGTTATGTCCACAGTGCAAATTGAGCAAATTCTCACGGCAGCAGCCTACCACAGAAATATTTCTTTCTTTTTTTTTTTTTTTTCTTTTTGTCTTTTTTTTATACTGACCGGTAACGGGATCGCAACCCTCAGTGTTGCGCCTGCGCCACGCTCAGCCAGTGAGCGGGAACCGGTCTGTATGTGGGATCCGAACCCTCGGCGGGAGCACCGCCGCGCTCCCAAGCGGCGCACTGGAGAGTGCGCCACTGGGCCGGCCCCAGAAATATTTCTCACAGTTCCAGCACAAACTTTTCAGAAGCCTTCAGACTCTTTTTCTCGCTAAAAGTGCCAAATTGCACACAGGAGTTGCAGAAAACTTGCATTTGCCCTTTAGCACTACCTGAACATCACACGGTGAAACTTATGGGTATTAGCGGGAGCGCCGCCGCGCTCCCAAGCGGCGCACTCTCCAGTGCGCCACTGGGCCGGCCCCAGAAATATTTCTCACAGTTCCAGCACCAACTTTTCAGAAGCCTTCAGACTCTTTTTCTCTCTAAAAGTGCCAAATTGCACACAGGAGTTGCAGAAAACTTGCATTTGCCCTTTAGCACTACCTGAACATCACACGGTGAAACTTATGGGTATTATTGTCATTTTTTTAGGTCATCTTGGCACTTATTAGTGGCACTGTTGCAAGAGCTTATTATTGTTCTCAAAGTATGACTACACCTTTTAAAATGCCTAATTTGCACTCACTGAATCACATGCTGGGAGAACTTGGCTCATTCAAAATTAAAAACATACTAAACTGACTGAATAAAGTTGAGGAGATGCTTATTTTAGAAGTCAGTGACTTGATCACACCTATCTCAGTACTGGACAGATCATGTAGGCAACAAAGCAACAGAGGAACAGTTAATCTATCAGTTGGAGAGAACAAATCTGTGGTTATTAGAGGGGGAAGGAGTAGGGGCAGGGGGGAGGGGAGAGATCGGATAAGGGGCATAAAGAATAAGAATCATTTGTAACAATGAACATGCTAATAAAAAAAAAAGTCAGTGACCATGGAACTGTTGGAATGACAAAATGGCTTATGACCTGGCATAAGAAATAATGAAAACTCATGTACATAAAGCAACTGTGTTGATAAAAGAAGCCTCTAATCTAAGCAGGTGGATAGACTGAGACTCATCCAACACCGTCTCCACCAGCCACACATGACAACTGAGCACCTGAAATGTGGCTACTTCGAATTGAACTGTGCTGTGAGTTTAAAATATACACCAACTTAATATTAAATATAAATAATATAAATATAAGATAAATCATTAATAATTTTTATATTGATGAAAAGTTGAAGTGATAATATTTTAGATGCATTAGGTTACATTAAATATGTTAAAATTAATTTCACCTGTTTTCTTTTCACTTTTTTTAATATGGCTACTAGAACATTTTTAATTACACAGTGGCTCATATTATATTTCTGTTGGACATGACTGCTCTGGACGTGCAGCAGGGTTTTCACGGAGGTAGAGTTCATTCCATGGATGTGGACTCATAATCTAAGGTATCAGAGGTCAACATTGTTGGTTACTTTTCAGACTTTCTCAGCAATTTTTTTCTTAACTTTTTTTCCCTCATGCTTGATCCTTTCTATTCTTATTTCCTCGTCTTGGCTCTCTACAACTTTATACTCGGCCAATATAACAAAATGCATATTGGTCTCATTTCCTTTATTATAATCTATTCAGTGTACCTCTGCCAGATTAACTTTTAGAAGGCCCATGTATAGATTTTTTTCTTCCTCATGATCAAAATGCAGTGACTACAATCTAGGGAATTTGCAGATTCTGGGCTTCCCAGAGATTCTGATTCAATAGATTGGGGTGGGGCCCAGACTTTTTGAGTCTGAGGAATATTAGATTCCATTTTTGACATGTGCTCTTTTCCACAAATCATTTTCTTTGGTTTTCTGTTGATCAGCTCCAGTCGTCCTTAGGGATGCCAACGTCAAGACTTAATAAACAACTCTCATTCTAATAGATAAAGATGACAACATTGCAGACTGGTAAACTGAAGGCCATATCTAGCCCACAAAATCATTTTGAATTTTCTGTATGGTGTCTGTTATGGATGGAATTGTGTCCCCCAAATTCATGTGTTCAAGCCGTAACCCCCAGTGTGATGACATTTGGAGACAGGATCCATAAAGAGGCAGTTATAGTTAAATGAGATCATAAAGGTGGGACCCTAATCCAAGAGAACTAGCATCCTTATAAGAAGAAGAGACACCGGAGATCAATTTCTCTTGTGCCCACACAGAGGACAGGCCAGAGAAGGACACAGTGAGGAGGTGGCTGTCTGTAAGCCAGAAAGAGAGCCCTCACCAGAAATCAACCTGCTGGCATTTTAATCTTGGAATTCCAGCCTCCAGAACTGTGAGAAAATACCCTCCTGCTATTTAAGCCAACCAAGTTTGTGGTATTCTGTAATGGTAGCCCTAGCAGACTAATATAATACAGTTGCCATATTTAAAATTTGAGAGACTGACTATAAAAAATACAAATTTCTCTTGAATAATTGTTAAGATCTGGTGGTGCGTAGTAATTTGTCTATGTTCTCCCGTCTCCATAGTCTTCACCACTCCCTTTTTGTCTACCAGACATAGGAGTCAATTGGCAATTATATCAGTATTATTTTTTAAAAAAAAATATCTAGCTCTTTTTTTCTCATTTAGACTACTTGCCTTGTGGACATTCAGGTTTGTAATTGCTAATGTAACTGATCTACTGGCAAAGGTCAGTTTTTTTCCAAGAGTGAGAAAGGATTTGCATTTAACTACTTTTGTCTAACTCCCTTTTTGATATACAGTCTTCTTTCATAAGCAGGCCAACCAGCTATAGATTCTTCAGTCTATATGAACCATACACCAATCCATATACCTATATACCTTTCAATTGTGAAAATGAATTAGGACATAAATCTGAACTGTAATGACAAACCTTACCTCTGAACATCATGGGTCAATTGTGTAATTTGTAAAGGATGTCTTTTATCAACTAATAAATCAAGATGGCATGAAACAGCAGGGAAATAAGCTCCCTTTTGTCTTGAAAGATGCAAATAAAGAAGTCGAAAATTTGAAAATAATGGATTGGGAGTATAAGGATTCCATCTGTTATATGATTTCAAGTCAGCCATGACAATTGTGCATCGGAAACATATTGAAATATCAACCTTACATCTTGTATTTATAGAAACTAAAGCATAAAGTATTTTAAGAGGTGGAAAATGTAAGAAGCATTTGTCAAAGAAAACAGGAGGAGAAGCTGGAGACTTAGAGATTAGAGAAAAAACAAAAGGAAAACAAATGTTGAGAGAAAATTAGTGCAACAATCAGAGCATAAAGAAACAGCACAAAGAAGAAAAACATGATACTCTAAAGGAGAACAGAACTCTATTCTATGAAACTGTACTATATTTACTTCCCAGTTGGCATATTTTGGTTGGGAATGTACTTCCATTAGATTTGTTCAGGCAAAACATATAGAATATAGAATATCATTCACCTTAGGCATCTACAATGGAGTAAACAAATGATGGATCACAGTTATCTTTTCTTCTCAAAGCAGCAACAATATTGTATAGAGCAATCTATCAATGATCTTTTGAATTATTTCATTTGTGTGTTTGTGATGCTCTTGGAGTGGAACTCAGCTGCTTAACTGACAAAAACCTAAGAAGGAAATGGTCAGAATTTATATATGGACTATTTCAGTATGTTTCAATTGTACTATACTGTTATTAGTTGCAGTTTAAAGCTATTAATAATAGCTTTAAAGCTATTATTAACCTACGTATTTTGTAGGTTAAGTATATTTTTATGGTGTTTTAAATGTTGAAGCTGCTTTTCTCATATTTTCACAAAAACTCATTTACTTTATGTATGTGCTGTCTATCCCACTTGTAAACTAGATATCTCTCTTTTAAAACTGTGTTAGGATGTAGGAAGAATATCTGCCTAAGAAGTTTCCAAATGGTAAAAAAGTAAAATTAACTGGAGCATTTTTATTTTTTAAAAAAGTAATTTATGTTTATTATGAAATAAGTTAGGATACACAAGAGGAAACAAAAATCATTCTTAATCCACCATTCAGAAATAATCACTTGTTTACAGTTTGTTGTATAAAAGTCAGGTCTTTTATTGTGATTAGCTATGTGCATATAATTTAAAAAATATGCTTACACTGTATATACTGCTTCAGAACTTGCTTTTCAATTTAATAATATATACTGAAAAGCTTTCTATGTCATCAACTATTATTCTACAACAGGTTTTCGTTGTGTGGTTGAACTATCATTAAGTCAACCTAATTTTTCCTAACATTTGTACCATTACAAACAACTGTGTGGTGAACACCATTGTAGATAAATCCTTGGACACAATCCAAAAGGCATACAAAATTATAAAGCTTTCGGTATACATTGCCAAATTGCCCTGGCAGCATGATCGTGCCCATTTAGATAGACCCTAGTAAGTTATGAGTATCTATTTTATAAATTTTCCTGTATTTTAAATGAGATCACAAGTACAAAGTACCTATTATAGTGCCTCCCTATAGGAACATCACATACCATTTGGTTCCCTTTCTAGTACATTCTTGTTTAGGGGGAAGAGTTCCACGTTTTACACTTAAGTACATGTGGACCATTGTTTTGGGGGGCATTTAATGAGTGGGTTTCCTTATTGTTTTCACTGAATCACAGAAATGCACATAGGCTATTCCATTCCTAAATCGTCATGGAATGAGATTAAACATCTTAAATTATTTTTTACTCAGGACCCTTTGTTGTCTGTGATCAACAATTGAGATTCTCATTTTCCTAAGTGGAAATAAATTTTCCAAATATTTTAAAGTAGGTTTTTGTTTGTTTGTTTGTTGGCAACTGGCCAATACTTGGATCTGAGCTATTGACCTTGGTGTTATCAGCACCACACTCTCCCAAACAAGTCACTAGCCAGGCCCAATATTCCAGATATTTTGAATTGTAATTTCTTAGTTCCACGCAAATGTCTTAGTGGCATATACCGGTAACACCAAAACCTATCAAACTAACAGAATTCACAATGCCAAGAAAACTAACCTTCCATTCACCTTCAGAAGCAAGAAAAGTTTTAAAAAGAAACAAGGTATTTTTAGTGCAGGTCATCCTGACAGTAGCAAAAGACCATTGACTGCAAACAGCAGAAGGATCATGGCAAGGATTTCTAAAAGGAAACCTTGCAAACTATAGAGATTGGAAGATCAAAGAATTTAAAATTCCTTCCACCTTAAACCCCTTTCAAGCTGAAACAGTCATCCATTATCAAGAAAGCATATTGTATGTCTTGGGTAAGAATAAAGCCTGAACAAAGAACACAACTTATAAAGAATTAAGGTCATCAGACTTAAATAGCACAAAATAAATATAACAAAAACCCCTCAGAAAAACGAATGGAAAAAAAAGCAAAAGTGAGTGCTCTCACAGCCACAGCGTGTGGAAGCAAAACGTGCCCATATGTTCCCTGAAAGCTGTGGGTGCTTTCACAAGCTTTGATATTTTTCTAGTAAAATTATAGTTTTCTGTTACATCATCTCACAATGGTAAGCCAAAAGGTGACCTTTAAATTCAACTTCTCCTTTGTTTACTCTGATGGGTACTTCATTTCTGGTGTTGAAGAGCTTTTAAAAAAATTCTTACTTAGAAATATACATGACAATCTTCCTGTTAATTTTGTTTCCAAGTGCTTAGTTTTTTGTAAAATGGAACTGTTGCTTTTATTTTGTGCATCTATTAACCATAAAAACAGAAGCCCCAAGTTTCCTTCTATCAAGACATTGGAAAGAAATAATCCTTGCCCTCCAACATTCATGTGGGGTTTTTTTTTGTTATTATTTTTTGCCTGTTGTTTCCTTTCACTGCCAGGACCTGCTAATTCAAGTACAGTATTTTAAAATCTGAGGACAATGGTAGAAGCTTCCTTTAATAACAATGTAGTGATAATATGTTTATTCTTTCCTGGAGCTGCCATAATCCTTGGTTTCTAAATGTATTTTTAGTGCTAATGAAACACAGCTAACCAGTGACTTTAATATTACGAATATCTACTGTTGAAAGTTAAAGGATTTACTATATTATTTAAATTCAACCCTTAGTTAGCATTAATACCATTTCCTAGTTCATATTGTCCTCTTTTACAACCTCCTTCGAAAAGCAGTGAAGATAAATAGATATTTTACAAAACCTTAAAATTCTCAAAGTGCCTTATCTTTTTATCAGAGTATCTATCACTGGTATAATTTTCATCCTGTACAGGCTTTTCATTTCATACAAATAATTTACTTTTACTTCAATTAAGTTTATGATCTTCTCCAAATTATGACAAATGTATACAGTGTCTAATATTTTTCAATAAAACCTCCTTGACTGCTCTTTAGAGCATTAACTGAGATTGTCAGTTTATGACGCTGATGCATACAAAGCTATTTTTCTGGCTAGTATTAGAAGCTCAGGACAACTAGTTCCCAAACATTTCAGCACACCGAGGTTACATATGTGATTCTTTTAAGTGGGTTCTAATGTTTCTATAACCTGATAAAATGCTATTAATCCTTTGTAGCCACTTTTTAAAAAGTACTTTGTGTGCTGAAAACACGTTCAGAAATTCAAAGCAATTTTATGTGAAGTAATATTATCCTTATATCAGCATAAATTAATTTATTTCAATAAAAGTGTTGGTGAATCTCTCTGAGGGAAATAAAACATGTAATTGTTTATGCTTTGTAAGTCCAAGAGTAAAAAAAAAAATCAACCTCATTGCTTATGTTTTTGTGATTTGCATTATCTGGTATAGTGACAGTATTATCTTCTCAGATGTTTGATAGTATTTAGGAGAAATTTGGGATGACCTCAGGATGATCTCTCTAAGTCCAGCTGCTTAACTCTAAATTCTATTTAATAACAGTTTGTGAAATCAGCACATCTTCTTAGAACTCTCCCGTGGGTTGCAAGTGATCAAACAGACAAAGGCATAATGACAGGACAGTTAGATAGGTTTAACAGAAAGGGAATTGTAGAAACGTTCATGAACGACTACCAAACTGCACAGTGGGAAGGCCATCTCCTTTATTAAAATAACCATAAAATACAAAAGCCATTGCTGAAATATATATATATATATATATATACTGCATACATATATTCTCAAATTCTTGCAAAATTATCACAAATTTATTGGCTTTACATTTCGTTATATGGCATATCCCTAAAACATTAAATAGAATAAAAATATTCATGCAATTTTCAGACGAAAAATATCCTTTGCATTTTTAATTTGTGTGTGTGGGTTTTTTGGACTGTTTAAAGGATTTGCTAATAAATGTTGCCCAATTTAGGCTTCCTGGTCATAGGCGTGAATGTCCTGTGTCATGTAAAATTCGGTAGCTTGTAATATCTGTTCAAAGTTCAAGTGTACCTTGCCTTTTCTGCAGCAAGAGCCAGCCTGCGGATGTTGGATATACAGCCAGCTGCAGCTTCCTGGAGATCCTCATCAGAGGACCCAATCATATGCAGTAGAAGCTGTCACACATAAAGGAGGAAGAGGAGGGGGAAATAAGAACAAAACCATTAATCTAAAGACATAAATAGGCTATGAAAATAATTTTGAACAGTAAAGATTTTTAAAGACCACCAAAAAAGTGTAATAAATTCCATTTAGGCAAATGCAAATAGAAATGGTGCTTAATCGGATGCAGGAATTCTTCATGAATTTCTTACCTTTTTATTTTCTGGAGCTTAGCTAGACCTCTTTTTCCTCCCTTTTGGCATCTACCTGCTCTGGGATCTGCTTCTGAAATTTCTCTTGCATCCTTGTGGGCTTTTCTGCCCCCCAGAACAAGCCAACAGCATACCATGCCTAGACTATTAATGCATCCTATTAGATACAATTCCAGTCCACTCAATCATGTCACAACCTAATTATATCAGTCCCTTAATAGGAACTTTCATTGACTCCCAGTGCCAAAACTAGAGCCCAGTCTATTAACCTGTTCTTGAAGGGTTTGTGCACGCTGGCCTCAGTTTACCTTTCCAGCCACTTATCTTTCTCCTGCTCCATCAGGTACTCTGAGGTCCCACTTCCTCTCATTGCAGGTAGAAGGATTGCCTTTATGATGCCATCCCTCTACCTAAAACGCCCACCCATCCCCTTCTCTGACTTTGTTAATTTTATTATCTTTCAAGATGGATCCAGCTGACTTTTCTACAAAGCCTCCACCAATTTCCATTAAACAAACTGCCATTTCTCTCTCATCAGAACTCTCATAGCAGTTTACTCAAATATCTGTTGCCACACTTATTTTCTTCTCTTTCTAACAGATATTTGGGTTAATGATTTCTATCCTTCTTTAGATTGTAAATGCTTAAAGAAACTTATAATACCATATGGTGCTTAGGATATCATAGATGCCAGAGAAATGTCAAATAAATGAATTATAGAACTTGTAAAATCTAGCAATTATGATTCTAATTAGTAGTTCTGATAAAAGAGAAAAAAAAGTTAA
This sequence comes from Galeopterus variegatus, assembly GCF_000696425.1. Taxonomy (NCBI): domain Eukaryota; kingdom Metazoa; phylum Chordata; class Mammalia; order Dermoptera; family Cynocephalidae; genus Galeopterus; species Galeopterus variegatus. Next base: position 14,128 of record NW_007735259.1, on the reverse strand, counting down.
TTTGAATCACATATTTTTATACAGTAGCATTTGAGGACAAATGTGGATAATGCCAAAAAACGAGGATGACTTGATAAGTGAAGATATATTGTAAAGAGAAATATTGTGCAATGTCTTAAATATGTCAGGCTTAGGAGTTTCGTTTTTATTCTGTAGGTAATACAAAATAGCTACTGAAGCACTTTAATCAGGAAGTGACATGGTCATATTTGTATTTTAGAAAGACAACTTTTACATTAATTTGTAAAATATGAACTGTAGAGAGAAGACTGAAGGGCACTGCATTACTTCGTGTTAGAGGTGATAAGCATTGAATAAAAGATAAAAGTAGTAATGAAGAAATGAATCCAAGGGATATTTAGGGACTAAATAAGTATTCAATAAGTGGCCCAAGACCAATTGGTTGTCTAAATAGAAGAAAATAAAAATGGTAATCTCACATCATACATAAACATCAATTCCAGGTGGATTAATCACTTAAATAAGAAAGGAATAATGTAAAACATTTTGAAGGTTGTATATGAGAATATCTTGATCCAACTGGGGCATTGAAGGCTGTCTGGCCTCTTAGTTCCTTTATCTCCTCCTGTCATTGATTTTTACCACACTTCAGCCTCCAGGGTCACAACCTGGTCCTTATTTTTCATCACTCTTAATTGTCTGATCTCCAGTCTCTCTGGTCACAATGTCTCCTGTGATTTGGCTATTCAACAACTCTTAGTTGTCTGTTCTCATCGTGACCTCTTGTCCTCCGGCCCATGTGCTTTTTCTTTAACCATCTTCTGTCTTTGTTTCCTCTATAACTAGCTGAGATTCCATAGTCCAACTTTTCAATTATTCTCTTACCAGTTTCTTAAACCTCCTTATGATATCCATTCAGGAAAACCACAACTGCACATAAATCCAACTCTGTCTTTCCCATGACTTCACCAATAACTGAGCCCTCTGGGAGGCAATATGTAAACAAAAAGGCAAATGAATCCACTATAAATTCAACTGCACCTGGATTCTCATCACTGCCCAGCAATCTAAATATGTCTCTCTCTAATTAAGTCACTTTCTCACTTTTCAATGCCTATTTCAGATCTCTTTCATTCTTCTCCAATATCCAACTCTTCCTCCAGCTCCCATTCTCAGCAGGTGACCTGGGGCTCCTTTGTAAATGTGATTGAAGCTGTTAGACAGAAGTTACTATAACCCAAACTGCAAATGCACAAGCATCTTAGCACGTCTTTTTCTCCTTCCTTCCAGTTATAATACCCATTCTCAGCAGGTGACCTGGGGCTCCTTTGTAAATGTGATTGAAGCTGTTAGACAGAAGCTACTATAACCCAAACTGCAAATGCACCAGCATCTTAGCACGTCTTTTTCTCCTTCCTTCCAGTTATAATGGATGTCTCTCCTTACACCCAAGACCCATCATTCCACTAGTATTCTTCACCCAGTTTCCTCCTTAGGACATTTTATTACCAACTACTCCCTCTCTTCTTACTTTAACCTCTCTTTAACCTCTCTACTCCCTCTCTTCTCTTTAACCTCTCTCTTCATAATGATTCCTTTCCATCGTCATTTAAGCATTTCTTCCACATTTTTAAAGAAACAAAAACAAAAAGACATTTCCACTAGTATTCTTCACCCAGTTTCCTCCTTAGGACATTTTATTACCAACTACTCCCTCTCTTCTTACTTTTATCTTTAACCTCTCTCTTCCTAATGATTCCTTTCCATCGTCATTTAAGCATTTCTTCCACATTTTTAAAGAAACAAAAACAAAAAGACATGACCACTTGGACCCCTTTTCTTCCCTTTGTAGCCAACCCTTCTTTAAAGGGTTGTTGTCTGGTCTGACTGTCTCCTCCTGAATTCCATTCAGTTCACTCCGGCTGGCATCAGCCTTCTCCGAGGTCATCAGCAACTTCCATGTTGCTAACAGCAATGGACACTTTCGAGTTCTTATCTTATTTGACCCCTTAACGGCATTTGATGTAATTGACCACTCTCTCCTTTTTGAAATATTCTCTGCCATTGGCTTCTTACACCATACTCTTCTGGTTTTCTTCCCATTCATTTGTCTTCATCTTCTCAATCTCCATGGATGGCTCTTTCTCCTCTTCTCAACCATAAATTGTTAGAGTTCCTCAGGACAAATTCCTTTTCTGTTTCCATTCTGTTCTCTCCCTCTAGATGATTTACCTCACTACCTGAATTCAAATATCATTCATAAGGAACCACCTTCTAAATTTATATCTCCACCTCAGAACCTTCTCCTGAAGGGTACACTTCATATTCAGTGCTTCTTAGACATCTCCCCTTGGAAATCTCACAGCCATCTCAAACTTAATATATTACAAATAAAATTTTGTATTTTTTCTATCTAAACATGCCACCCTCTGCAGTATCTTTCTGTATCAATAACAGACATCACTTAGTTGCTCAAGCCAGAAAACTCCCTGCCTTGCACACATCCTCACTCTCATCTCCCCATGCTCCATCCAGCAAATTATCATAACCTTGTTATTCAGTTGCCTATGTATCTTTCATAGTCACTCACTTCTCTCCATTGCCATTGTCACCACCCCTGTAAAACCTACAACAACTTCCTGCTGTCCTCGCACCCTGCTTTGCTCCCCTCTAATCAATCGTTCATATTGCCTCTAGAGTAATTCCTTAAATGGTGGAGTTCACCGATAAGAGGCAAAATTCCAGAGAAACAAAAGGGAATGAGACATGATTAGTCTTCTGAGATGCATGAGAAAGAAATATTGTCTTCTGAGCAAGGGAAACAGAACAGCTTGAAGGAACTCACACCTTGTGAGTTTTGCATTATTGTTTTTCTCCAGAATCATTCAATAACGTTGGTGTAGAACAGAGGAAATAGATTATAGGATAGGAATTCATTTGGATAGCCATATGGTTTGTGCTGGGCTGGAAGGGAAGCAAAAATAGGAGGCTATTGATAATCTGGGAGAATTGGGAAGAGAAACCCCAATGAAGCAGGAAAACAGTTTTAGTGGGATCAAAGCAAAGGAAGAAGGTGAAAATAGGACATTCTTGTCTGAGAATGGAATATCTGAAGTTTAAGATTTTATGGATAAAGTTGTTTTGAGTGTTGATCAGGTCCAGGGTGTGGCCATGGGAACATAGGTCAATATAAGATTGTTAGGCAATTTTATAAATACACATGCACGCACACATGTGTGCACTTATGTATTTTCATTCTGTCTCTCGGTCTCTGCAGGAAGAGGAAATAATGGAAAAATAATGGGAAGGAAGACAGAGTAGCCACCTCTTCTTGGTTATCCCAACACATGGCTTAGATGACTTTGTGTAGCAACCTGTGCTTAAATCCCTTTCCCAGCTTGCAACTTTTAACTCACAATCTAAATAGTCCAGTACTTTAATTGATCTATTTATTTGTTTATACCTCAGCTTACTATAGAGAAAGTTTGTAAAGCAGATAAAACCATATGAACTTAGACTATTTCTTCCAGATAAATATTCCACGCTGCTCACCCACCACTTTTTCATACTTCTACAGCTTTTATTGACTAACGTGTGGCTTACATCCACCACTGTCACCTTCATTGTTCTCGAGTTCTAGCTGTGAACCTGGAGATGTCACTCCTCCGTACCATTACAAAGCCACCAAAAATGAGCAGTCCCAGCCTTGACGCCAAGCGAGCCGGATGTTAACACTTCTCTTTTCCCACGTGGACCTGTTTTTTCCTCACTTCTACTTTCCAATCTTTAAATTATTTCTTATACCAAAATAAACCATTCCAACCAATTTCTTGGTAAGTTATATAATCCCCGGGGTTTTTAAAAAGTTATTAATAATTTCCCTTTACATGACTTATTTTCTCCCCCCTTTTCCCACATGGATGATTCATAAGGGTTCATGGGTCTGCTCACTGAGTCTATTGTTCTATAAAATATAGCACTGAAACTCCCCCAACAGTCTAAATCATATTAGTAGACAATATTTATTACTATATTAATTTTACTATTACAGCCAAGTGGTCACAATGAATAATGTCATTTACCTGCAGACCTTTCTGGGCTCTGGATTAGAGGGCCTGATGCTACGTTAAAAGCTTGATTTCCACAAGCAAATGGGATAGAGAAATTACCTAGTTTCCAACTGCCCTATATTTGTTGTTTAGGTAATTGGAGGAAAATAAATTGCCAGCTACAGCAATTGCTAATATCTACCACACAGGGCCAGCCTGTCTTGCCTCTATTCTTGTTCCTTGTCTTCCCTCTGATAGTTCTTGTCATTTTTTTTTTAAACCTGGGAAGAAGTGAAATAGAATCCTAGCTGCAAACCCCAACTACCTGAGAAGGGAACCAGATATTTGCTTTATGCTGTTCAGCTCCTTTCTAGACAAGTCAGTGTCAAAGCATAGTCAAGAGTGTGGCTTTGAGGTCACTGCATCTTGGATTTGTATCCCAGCTCTCCCACTTACTGAGGAAGTTACTGAACCTCTTAACTCTCCCTTCTCATATGTTTCATGGGATCACCTACCTCCTGGGGTCAACTGTGAAGATGAATTCGATATACGCCTTTAAGAAATGTTTGAACACCTGTATTCATCTTCCTGTCTTTACATCCTTTGGTCACCCTCCCCGTCCTGTTTTGTCTGATTGTTCCTGAGTCTTACACAAATCTGAGTCTGAGTATGCGAGAAGGAAGAGTGGAGAAGCACAGGCTGGGAATTTACACTGGAAAGGGCAGAGGATTCCTTGTGGGGGAGGAAAGGATGCCAGAAGGGGGAGAACAGGAAAAGGGGAAAGAGGAAAGAGCTCCCACTGTGTTTCAAAGAGTTTGACGGGCTTGGGTGGGAAAGTTATTTAGGAGCAACTCTGGGGTGGGAGAGACAAACCAAGTGTAAGAAAGGTCAGGATTGTAAGGAAGTGTGACAGTGCGTGGTCGTGCTCTCTGTTTTCAAGAGAAAGTGAAAGTAGGATTTAAATGACTTTCACTTGCTACTAGGTTGCCAGGCTTTTGTTTCTCTGACTGCATTTCCTCATCAGGCCTGGGCTGCGAGGTAGCTCAGCTTCACACAGTTTATGCATTTGGATTGCATAGCCCAGTGCCCAGAACAAAGCAAGCACTCGATAGATGCTGTTCATTCTCAGGGTGATGATTCCACCAGCTCCCAGGTCTGGTTCTGGCGTTTATTTTCTGGAGGCCAGCCCTGGTGAGCTTGGAAGGAGGAAGGCTGGCCCTGAGGTCAGTCTCGCTTCTGTCAGCTCTTGCTCCAGGCCCCTCCTTGTCTGTGGTTGACCTCCACGGGTACCGATGATCCAGGCTTCACTCGCCACAGGCTGTTGCTGCCCTGCATGGCTCCCTTGGAAAGGAACCCCTTGATCTGATGCCTGTCAAAACCGAACCTGCGTTTCGCCCCTACTCCCTCAGGCCTGTTGTTCTGTAGTCCCCATGAGGGCTTTCCAAGAGTCAGCTGTATTTATTCCCAAGCCCCTGATGCCAGTTACATAATTTCACATTGCATAAACCAATGAACTGAGAGTGTGAAATGTACTGGTCTTAACGTCTGGCACACAGAGGGGCTATGCCAGGAGTCAGCCAGATGAGGGTTGTTGGGGAGGGCATCCCCTATACATTCACATGCTTTAAGTTAGAAGAAGATGTTTAATTTATGCAAGTACCCTTCTCGTGATTCTACTCTATAAATGAATTTTTCTTTTACCCAACTAACTTCTAGTCCTGAATGCACCAAGAGGACTACTTTAGGGAACTTAGTTTGCCTGAGTTTCTTGCATTAACCATGAGGCTTCATTCTATATCCCACATGGTGGCTAGAGGATTGCTACCTGAAAAACTAGATCAATGGATACCAGCAGGCCACTATTTTAAAAGCCTGAAGTATGGGCAGTGTGAAAAATTTTAAAAATAGATAAAAGGAGGAAACGGGTGGCTTAGGATGGTACATGAGGTGGGTAGTGAGAATTTCTTCCTTAAATTTACCTGAGTGACTCACTGGTATTAAACCCATGGGTTAGCTAACGTTTGCATAATGGGAAATGATTTTCTTAGCTACCAAGCTTACCCTGTGCCAGGCACTGTGATTTATCCTTTACTGGTGAATTTAGCCTGCTGTGCCCATTTTCCTCAGCCAGGAACATTCTCAATCAAAGGTACAGAGTTGGAAGTTTAGAATTTTTTTGTGTTCTCAGGGTATGAATGGCTTGATATTTGAGGATTCCCAGAATCCTCTTTTGGTTTCACTTTTATCTGAATTTATTGTTTTCCCTGAGTTTTATTTATTGTCAATGAATGTTTTGTTATACACTCAGAGGCTATGCATCTAATGCTGTTTTACAAATTGAGTAAGGTTATGGTACTTTACCAAACCACCATCTGAACAATATGTACTATATACCTGTCTTGGTTTTGAATCTCAAGAAGACGTTTTTATTTTTCTAAGAGCTTCACAAGCAAACTAGGGCACTTAGAGGAATGCTTTAAAACTAATATAAACACTCACATTACAGAAAGTTAGTACAAAATCCTGAATTTGATGGGCGGCTAACAGAAAGGAAAGAGTAGCACATGTTTTCAAATCATTTACACACGGAGCAAGGTGAAGGTGATGTGTAAACTTTTTGCAATTAATTACTTAAAAGGAGTAGTTTTCTTAGGAAAGTGAGATGCAAATTGGATACAAGAGAACATAGAATTGGTATATTTTTGGTAGTATATATTTTTTGATCTATAGACCTTTTCCAACTATAAACACATTTTTAATATTATAAGGGGAAAACACCTCAGGTTTACCTTTTTGAAGTGTTTTTTTTTTTTGTAAAAACTTTCCTCTTTTTAATCTTCCCCCTTCCCCAAACACACCCAAGGATTTAAAATTTATTAGTGTTTCATATATAAACCGAAAGAAAACTAGCCCCATTGCTTTAAAACTTAATTGCACAGAGCACTTTAAAACATCATTCAAACAAATAACTTTTTACAATGTTGGAGTGAATGAGGGCATGGGGGTGGACGCAGAGAGTGGTTTGTGGATTGGGCCAACAGGAATACTTCCTCCAGTGGGAAAGGCTTTGATCTTAAGGCTCATGTACTCAGCGTGTCACTGTGACCCGTGGTTCACATCTCCTGGAAGGTGAGACAAAGGTAGCATGGGAATCCATGTCTGCATCCAATTTTTACTTTTATATTTAACAGTTCATGATTTTATATAATATTTCAGTTGTATGAAAAATATGTACCAATTTGAGTAATAACAGATTTTCTTGTGGTTTGCCTCGACATTGTTTGGGTGAACACAGACTGGAAATATGAATTTTAATTAAAGCTGGATAAGTTCTGAAATACCTGCATGCACACTGAGCTTAGCAGGTTTTCCAGAAAGATCTTGAGTTCCAGAGAGTGGATTTGAAATGTGAACTCTGTTGTCATTCTCCGGGTTACAAAGCATGGTGGTGTGGCTGTGGCACTACTGCACGACCCAATAACAAGGAATGCATTTGGACCATGTCTGCCTACAGAATGGCTTCCCAACTATTCGGGTTGGCTGGGGTTCTGTTGCTATTCCAGTGGAGACTCCACCGTGGTTTCTTTTACATCCAGACTATGAGCCTTGGTAATTCATTTCATATGACAGCTCACCAGAGCCAGGGGCCTCGAAACACATCTAACATTTGCTGGTAGGGGCAAAAACTTTGATTCTCTTTGGGCAGTGAGGAGAGTTGAGGGGCTTGCCTGTTGAAGGTGTCTGCCCTCCAGGTGACAGGAGTGCACACCTTGTTTGTGTGATCTGAGGCTCATGTCTGCAAAACTTGAAAGCCGGTTCTATTTACTCTATCTAGTGCCCTTCCTGTGCAGATGTTAACTCACATTTTGAGTAAATTTGTCCTCTGGGTTTTCCTTCATGTATTTTTTTCATGAGCCTTCCATAGAAAGCTTTTGTGCCCAGACAGACACACGGATGTGAGATTAGAGTATTAGATCTAAGGCATTAGTAGTAAAAATGGGATATATAATAGATCCTAAAGACCTTCTAAAAATGCTAGAAATGAGGAATGATTTAATTATTGGCTGGGTCAGGAGATTGAGGGACTCAGTTCAGCAGTCAACATTAGAGAAAGAGGAAGTGATAAGTCTCTGCATGCCCAGAGAAGTTCATGGTGGCATCTGGAATGGCTTCAAGTTGCTCTTAAATTTTCATGCCTATCAAATATTAAGAATATCTGTGCATACAGTGATTTTTCTGGATAAGAATGCTAAAGAAATGATAGCATAAGGACGGATAAAAAGATCTATGTGGACTAGGTTGTTTAGAATTGCATTTTACTATTGGATAGATTAAAGTGTGGAGCATAATTCTCTGGGGAAAAAAAATGTTCCCATAGATTATGTAATGTAGTGGCTGTAAACTCACACTTTGGATTCAGACAGCCTGAGTTTGAATCCTGACTTTACCTCTTCCTAACTGTATGTAACCTGGAGTAACTCTCTCTAAACTTCAGTTTTTTTATCAGTAAAATTAGGATTTTTAATAGTACCTTCCTAATAGGATAGATGTGGGGAATTAAATGACATATTGAATGTAAAGTGCTTGTACTCTGTGCTCATAAGTGATGGTTGTTATTTATTAATATTGTTGCTATTACCTTGAATTGGAGGTGGTTGTTGGGAAGAGACATTAAAATTTGCTGTCAGAGAGAGGCCCATGATCCTTGGAGACTACCCGCTCTGTGGTGCCAGCACACTACCCAGCAGGTATGCCTCTTCGCCGCCGCCTGACTCCATCCCCAGCCTCGCCAAGTGTGCACCAATCAGAGAGGCACCAAGATCTGTGGGGACCACGTGCCCTGTGGTGCTAGCATGCGACCCAGCAGGTAGGCCTTGCCACCACTGCCCAACTCCATCCCCAGCCCAGCCGAGTGCGTGCTGACCAGAGAGGAGCCTCCCCTGAGAGGCCCAAGATCTGAGGTGACGACACACCGAGGCACTAGTGGGCAACCAAGCAGACACTGAGGCAGCCACACAAAATTGGCAGCCCCA
>NW_007735259.1:0-842 GCF_000696425.1 Galeopterus variegatus | reverse complement strand
ACCCATACCTCTCACCATATACCAAAATCAACTCAAAATGTATTAAAGAATTAAATATACACCCCTGAAACAATAAAATTACTCAAAGAAAACATAGGAGAAACACTTCAGGAAGTAGGACTGGGCACAGACTTCATGAATACAACCCCAAAAGCATGGGCAACCAAAGGAAAATCAAACAAATGGAATTATATCAAACTAAAAAGCTTCTGCACAGCAATAGAAACAATTAACAGAGTTAAAAGACAACCAGCAGGGTGGGAGAAAATATTTGCAAAATATACATGTGACAAAGGATTAATATCAAGAATATACAAGGCACTGAAACAACTTTACAACAAAAAAACAAGTAACCCAATTAAAAAATGGGCAAAAGAGCTANACACAAAATTGGCAGCCCCAGCAGCATCCTAGCCAGACAATAGTGTCAAACCAGTGGACCACAAAATCCCCTGCCACAATGACTAAACATCAAAGGGGATACCAGAAATATGAAAAATCAAGAAAGTACACCACCAAAGGGTAATAACTCTCAAGATCTAGATCCCATAAAACAAGAAGCCCTTGAAATGTCTGACAAGGAATTTCAAGTGATAATTCTAAGGAAACTAAATGAGATACAAAAAAACTCAGTTAGACAACACGATGAAATGAGGAAAAGTATACAGGAATTGAAAGAAGAAATGTACAAGGAAATCAATGCCTGAAAAAGAATATAGCAGAGCTTGCCGAGCTGAAGAATGCATTCAATGAAATAAAAAAACACAAGAGAGAGTTTAACCAGCAGGGTTGCAGAAGTAGAAGAGAGAACTCCTGACCTTGAAGATGGGCTGTTTGAAATA
>NW_007735258.1:80395-80600 GCF_000696425.1 Galeopterus variegatus | reverse complement strand
TTTTCATATGTCTGTTGGTCATTTGTATATCTTCCTTAGAGAAATGCCTATTTAGCTCTTTCGCCCATTTTTGAATTGGGTTGCTTCTTTTTTTCTTGTAAAGTTGTTTGAGTTCCTTGTATATTCTAGATATTAATCCTTTGACAGATGTATATTGTGCAAATATTTTCTCCCACTCTGTTGGTTGTCTTTTAACTCTGTTAAT
>NW_007735258.1:57339-75399 GCF_000696425.1 Galeopterus variegatus | reverse complement strand
GGCTCCCTTATAGGTGATTTGATGCTTCTCTCTTGCAGCTTTTAAGATTCTCTGTTTGTCTCTGAGTTTTGCCAATTCGACTATAACATGTCTTGGAGAAGGCCTTTTTTGGTTGAATACGTTTGGAGATCGTTGAGCTTCCTGGATCTGAAGATATGTGATTTTTCCTATACCTGGGAAGTTTTCTGCCACTATTCTGTTGAATATGTTTTTAATGCAATCTCTGTTTTCCTCCCCTTCTGGAATACCCATGACTTGGATATTTGAGCGCCTAAGGTTGTCTGATATCTCTCTCAGATTTCCTTCAATGTCTTTGATTCTTTTTCTTTTTTTTGGTCTGCTTGTGTTATTTCAAACAGCCCATCTTCAAGTTCAGAGGTTCTCTCTTCCACTCCCGCAAGCCTGCTGGTTAAACTCTCCATTGTGTTTTTTATTTCGCTGAATAACTTCTTCATTTTGGCAAGTTCTGCTACATTTTTTTTTCAGGACATTGATTTCCTTGCATATTTCCTCTTTCAGGTCCTGTATACTTTTCCTCATTTCATCATGCTGTCTAGCTGAGTTTTCTTGTATCTCATTCAGTTTCCTTAGAATTATCACTCAAAATTCCTTGTCAGTCATTTCAAGGGCTTCTTGTTCTATTAACTTTTGGTGGTGTACTTCTGGTCAGCTTGAATTCTGCTGGGCTGCTGGATCACGGGGTGGTACCACAGGGTGTGTGGTCTCTGCTGAGCTTCCACTTCCCGTGCAGGACTTCTCCCTGTTCTGTGCACTCTGGCCTGGGCTGCTGGATCATGCAGTGGTGGCCCCACAGGGTGTGTGTTTTCTGCTGAGTCTCCGCCTCCCTAGCCAGATGTCTCTCCGCTCTGTGTGTACTAAGCTGGGCTGGGATGTGTCTTCTGCAACCCTCGTCTATCAGCCAGGCCTTTACAACCCTGCTTGGCACCGCCTCACCCAGGAAGTCTTCTAGGTTTCTGCAAGGTGCAGATGACCAGTTGCTCTGGGTGCCTTTGTAGCACTGTGTAGATCTTTCTTAGGACTTATCACCTTCCTCCTGGTATCGCAGTTATTTGTGTACTTGTCTTATCTCCCACACCAGAGCATGAGCTCCTTGGGGGAGGAGCCCGCCGCACACGGTTCACCTTTGAATCCCCCCCAGCACAGACTGACTCCGGTGCCCACCTGCAGTCAGCTCTCTGGCAGGTTCAAGCGAACTCGGGAATGCTCCGATCACACTATTCCTAACCAGAAATCAGTTAGGCGTTTTTTTGAACTGGTGGCTGCAGAGATGGTATCTGCCTCCCGGTAACAGGAAGTTTACCGGGGGCCGGAGCCCAAGGTGCGGTGGAGTGACAGTCGGCCCGGCCTGCACTTCCCTGCCCTCCCAACGCTGGCCAGGGACACCCCATGCCACCAGTCCCGCCAGATAACCGTGGAGGGAGTGGGATGGGAGGCCTGCCTGCAGGTCCTGGGAAGCCCCGCGCTGGGGCAAGCAAGTGGGAAGGCTCAGTGAGGAGCCGAGCTGGGCGAGGAGGACAGGCCTGCCCGAGCCAGGGCAGAGCCGCCACCACCCGAGAAAATGGAGGCAGCCCTGGGGCTGGTGGGGCAGGCGGAGGCCGGGCGGGCGTCCGCCCTGCGAGCAGGGCTGGGCCGGGGTCACTCACGGGGCTGGGCCGGGCTGGGCGGCTCCCTCTCCGCCTCTGCATCTTCACCGTCCCCGTCCTCGGCCGCCGCCGCCTCGGGCTGCTCACTCGGTCCCGCGGCGCGGCCGGCCCACACTTCCCTGGCCTCCCAACACTGGATGGGGACAACCCACACCACCAACCCCACCAGAGAACCACGGAGGGAGTGGGAGGGGAGGCCAGCCTGCAGGCCCCGGGAAGCCCCACACTGGGGCAAGGAAGTGGGAAGGCTCAGTGAGGAGCTAAGCCAGGCAAGGAGGACAGGCCTGGCTGAGCCGTGGTGGAGCCACCACCACCCGAGAAAATAGAGGCAGCCTCTGGGCCAGTGAGTGGCCGGTGGGGCAGGCGGAAGCCCGGCAGGCATCCGCCCCATGAGCAGGGCCAGACCGGGGGTCACTCACGGGGCTGGGCCAGCCGGGTGGCTCCCTCTCTGCCTCTGCGTCATTGCCATCCCTGGCCACTGCCGCCTTGGGCTGCTCACTCATTCCCACAGCACAGCTCCAGCACTCCCATGAATCTTCTTTTATGCCGGCCCAAAACCTCGAATCCTGAATAGGGCAGCTGGCCGCCTTCAGCGCGGCCCCGGCCTCTGGGATCCGGGCAGTGTAGACAGCGGCCCCGGTGCCCTGTTCCCTGTTTAGAAACTCGCTTTTGCAGCTAAGAAACAGTTCTTTTCCTGCTCCACACTTCAAAGATGTTGCCTGTAAACGAGGGTGCCTCTCCTGCCGGGGGCAAAGTGGCGGTCAGCCCCCACGACCAGCCACCAGCAGCGGTCCTCCCTTAAGAGACGGCAAGAGGAAGGTCCACAAGTTTCCCGGCTGCCTAACGCCCAGTGGCCGCCTTTTCCACCTCAGCTACTCAGCGCCAACCACCGCAGCCACCGCCATCTTGAAAAGCCCATCCCGTGATTTTCAAAACCAGTTACATTTGCCTCTTAAGTCTAATTTTGCAGGTTTAATAATTTTACAGCATATATTTTTATCCCAATATCTAATTCTTAATGATTAATTTAAAACTGGATACCACCAAGTAAAGGGGGTTCTACAGTTTCGTTCCCATATACTTAATTTGTCCCAATCATATAATTTCTCATTAATGCCAACCATTCTCTTTCCATTAATATAATCTCCAGTAAATGATGTTTACCAACTTACACTAGGCTGCAGCTCATATTTAGTCATGAGCGGTGCTTTTGGAACATGTTGGTGTGGTCAATTTATCATAAGGGCATAATTTTGAATTGTCCAATTTATTCGGATCCTCTGTGGGAATGTTTAGTTCAATGACCGCATAATTATTTGTGTTATTTTTATAATCTTTTGGGAATTCAGAGAACTGCCACACTAACCAAAATATCGAAAGAGAGAAGGCAAAAACCACGAAGCCGAGGCAGGAACCCTTATGGTTGTAGCAAGTGCTCGTAGCTGCGGCCTTGCCGACAGCTCTCCATCCAGCGGCCTTGCCAACTCGGAGAGGGCAGCCCAAGCTGACTCCTTTAGGATCCTGCCATGGCGTGGACCACGCCAATTGACATTTTACCATATTTGTGCACCCTTCCCCGCCCCGGCACACAATTATTATTTTGGTTGAATGATTTGAGTCAGTTGCAGACGTAATGACCCTGTACTCCTAAATTTTTAGCGTGTATCTCCAATGAACAAAGACATCTGCTTACATGTACAATGTCACAAAGATCACATGCAGGACATTTAACCATTATACCCAGCTCATATTCACATTTCACCAGTTGTCCTACATTCAGCCTAGGATCACGCAGGTCTCTTCGGTCTCCTTCAGTCTGGAACAGCTGGTGCCTCATCCTGCCTTTTTCGTTGATGACCATTGACATTTTTTTGCAGAGCATAGGCCAGTTGCTTTGTGGAATGTCCCTCAGTTTGGGTCTGTTTGATGTTTTCTTATGGTTAGATTCAGGCTGTCTATTTTTTAGCAGGAATATCACAGGAGGGATGTGTGTCCTTCTCAGTGCATCACACCAGGGGGCACCTGATGTTGATTTGTTCCATTATTGGCGACATTAACTTTGATTATTTGGTTAATGGGGTGCCTGCTGCCAAGATTTTCCACTGCAGTTATTGTTTTGTGATTATTAAGGTATTCTGCAGGGAGATATGTTGAGACTATAAATAACCTGTTCCCCATCAAATATTCACCCAAAGTTTAAGCATCTCCATTGATTTGTGCCTGAGTCAATTATTAAAATGATGGCTGCAAAGGAGTAATTTTCTTTCTTTCTTTTTTTTTCTTTCCTTTTTGTCTTTTTTCGTGACCAGCAACGGATCGCAACCCTCAGTGTCGTGCCCGTACCGGACAGGGACCAGCAACGGGATCGCAACCCTCGGTGTTGCACCCGCACCTCGCTCAGCCAGTGAGCGCCGGTCTGTATGTGGGATCCGAACCCTCGGCGGGAGCACCACCGCACTCCCAAGTGGCACACTGTAGCAGTGCGCCACCGGGCCGGCCCCCTCTTTTTTTTTTTTTTTTTTAAAGATGACCAGTAAGGGGATCTCAACCCTTGACTTGGTGTTGTCAGCACCACGCTCAACCAGTGAGCTAACCGGCCATCCCTATATAGGATCCGAACCCGGGGCCTTGGTGTTATCAGCACCACACTCTCCCAAGTGAGCCACGAGCCGGCCCAAAGGAATAATTTTCTAAATAGCTTATTTATTTTACATTTTTCAATCGGCATTCTGTGGTAAGGAAGAGCTTTTCTTCTATCCTATGTATTTATTTGTCCGTTTGTATTTATTGATCAGTATGGAGTCATATTCTCGTTTTTAGTCAATGACTTATAATCCATTATCATTATTACTTATTTTTTGCTTAGATTGTCCTGGATTTGGCCTGTGGGAGCCCCTTTAAACTGGCTCCTGTATTCTTTTGACACATCCCAGTATTCTTTGTGTTTACTGGTGTTACAGGCTGAACTGTGCCCCCCCCCCCCGTAAAATTCATATGCTGAAGTTCTGACCCTCAGTACCTCAGAATGTGACTGTATTTAAAAATAGGGTCTTTAAAGTGGTAATTAAGGTTAAATGAAGTTACCAGGGTGGGCTCTAATTCCATATGACTGGAGATTAGGACACAGACAGAGAGAAAAGACCACGTGAAGAGCTGGAAGAAGACAGCCATCTACAAGCCAAGGAGAGAGACCTCAGGAGCAACAATCTTTCCAGCATCTTGATCTTGAACTTCCAGCCTCCAGAACTGTAAGAAAATAAATTTCATTGTTTAAGCCACCCAGCCTGGGGTATTTGTTGTGGCAACCCTAGGAAACGAACATAGTCAGCAATGTCCACACTCAGCGTGAACCTATGACATTGTATTTCTTAACATTGATTTCACCTAATATTTGAAAAATATTGAGCATCTGTTATATCCCAGGCCTTAATTTAAGCACAGGGAATTGAAGGGACAAGACAGACCCAAATCCCTGCCTCACTCCAGGGAAGGAGACAGATAGATAATCAACAAGATAAATAAGTGAACTATAGAGTGTGTGAGATGGTGATTCTGGAGGAAAATGAAAGCAGGGGAGGGGACAGAGAGTGGGGAGAGGGCTCACATTTCAGATAGAGGGGCACAGTGGGCTCCACTGAGGAGGGGACATTTGAGTAGAGACCCAAAGGAGGTGAGGAAGGGAGTGCTTGGTACCCATGATTCAGGCTGTGCTTTATGTAGACATAGACCACATGCATCACTTAAAGAGCCAGGAGCAGGTTCCTTCCTGTCGATAATTTCCCTGTTAGAATATAGGGTGGTTTCCAACTTTCATACTATTAATAGATTCCTTGGGAAAATCTTTGTAGCTAATAAATAATTTATAGCTAACAACAACAATAATTTATTTATTGGGGATATCTTTGTCAAAGTGGGATTAGCAGGTCTAAAGGTAGAAGAGTTTATATGACAGTGGTTTCATGTTGCTAAATAGCTGTTCAAGTAGATGGAACCAGTGTGGAGCGGTGGGTGCGTGTGCGCACGAGTGTAAGATCCATCCTGGCCACTAGGTGTCAGTCCTCCACTGACTGTCCGCTTCGGGATCACCTTTTTCTGTGGGAAACAACCTGCTCCAGCAGGAACCCAGGTAACCCCAACAAAGGTATGGTCTCCTCTCTGCTGGAAGTCGTCCTCTCTCTTTTATAAAATGATGCTTAGCTTTCTACCCAGTCTTAAAAGCAATCACTGAGAAAACAGAAAAATTTGAGAAGAAAATTGTCCATAGAGCTGCCTTCTGGATATAATGATTATCACATCCTTTGGTTAACTGTTTTTGTTTTTTTTTTTAAAGATGACCGGTAAGGGGATCTTAACTCTTGACTTGGTGTTGTCAGCACCACGCTCTCCCAAGTGAGCAACCGGCCATCCCTATATGGGATCCGAACCCACGGCCTTGGTGTTATCAGCACCGCACTCTCCCAAGTGAGCCACGGGCCGTCCCTCAAAATAATACATTTTAAAATCACTTAATTCTTCCCTGTGCCACCAATTTGATATAAAATTAGTTTCATTTGGTTAACTGTTAACCTTTTGGTTTCTTTCTCGTGCATTTGTAATATAGTAATATTTCATGCTATTATGTGACAGGCACTATTCTAAAGGTTTTATATAGATTAATTCATGTAGTCCTCACTGTAGCTTTAGCAGGGAGGGACTATTCTTTCCTGTGATTTTTTTGATTACATAGTTTTGCAGCTTTATTGAGATATAGTTCATATATCATAAATTCTCCCATTTAAGGTGAACAGCTCAGTGGTTTTTATTTTATTTTTATTTTATCAATATATAATGTAGTTGATTTTCGTGTCCCTTTACCGATTCCTTCCTCCCCCAACTCTCTCCCCTCTCCCACCCATCAACATCATATCTGTTCACATGTCTTAACAAGTTCAAGGAATTGTGACTGTTGTGTCTTCTTCCCCATCCCCCTGCCCCCCGGATTGTTTGTGTATTTATTTATTTATTTATTTTTAGCTCCCACAAATAAGTGAGAGCATGTGGTATTTCTCTTTCTGTGCCTGACTCAGTTCACTTAATATAATTTCAGTGGTTTTTAGTATATTCACAGAGTTGTACAAACATCACTCTGATGTGATTTCAGAACATTTTCAATACCCCAAAAAGAAACCCCAGTCAACCCCCATTCCCACTCCTGCCCTTCCCCCTGACTCAAAGGGACTATTCTTATCCCATATTTATGGAATAGGAAACTGATACCTGGAAATGAACTTATCCAAGGTCATGTGACTGTACGTGTCAGAGGTGGGATTTGAATTCAGGAAGAAAGCCTCCAGGACCTGCATGCCTGGACACTATGCTGTCCTGTCTTACATGAGCTTACCAAACTTTGGGTCATGCTGTCTTCTATTCTGTTCTTTTCTCTTAATATCATATTAGAAATATTTCTCACGGTATTAAATATTCTTCTAAGACATGACTTAAGATGTCTGCATGATGGTCTCTTTATGCTGTGGGCAATCTATGTTTAATGGACACTGGGATGTTCAGATTTTCCCTGTTGTAAGAGACTCTGCAGATTACATCCATGATTATTTATGTTTTGGGCCTTTCTGACCATGGCTGTAGCAAAAATCTTGGAAGTAAAATTGCTGGGACAAAGGCTATACAAATCATCTCCAAAAAGATCGTACCAATTTACGCTCTTACAAGAAGTGTTCAAGTTGTCTTTTTCTCCACATTCTCTCTCAGCAAAGGCTACATATCTGGTCTGCAATTGGTAAAGGATCAAAGTGGAAGGGGGCGGATGTTTGCTTTGAAGAGCAGAATTTATCCTCATGTTCGTGGCATGGGTACAAATATAGAGCTTTGAAAACACTTTGGTTAATTAATAGACATAGGCTCCAGCCTGGGCCTTAGGTGCATTTAGGGGAGCAAACCCTGACCTCTTATTATTGATATAAGGGAAGTAAACCACGTGGATACCATACATGTATCCTGTCAGAGAGGCAGCAGTGTGCTATGGTGGCAGCATTCCTAATTCACCCATTCATTTTTTCAATACATATTTGTTGGGGGCCTACTATGTTCCTGACACCAGGTACTGGAGCCAGATGGATTCGAGGAGACTTCTTTACCTGTGCAGTGGGGACACTTCATCTGCCTCTCAGAGGTGTCAGGGGAGACAATGAGATAACGTATGTAAAGTCTTCTACAAAACAATTGGAGCTATTATTTGTGGTTTCTGACCAAGCGAGTTGTTGCTTATGGTTCCATGAGGACCTAGCTGGAAAATGAGTTTTACAAACTGGTCACTTGAGTCTCCCTTATGCCCAGTGTGTATTTACTGTTTGTTTNATACAGGTTGTGGGATTGGGGTCCAAGGACAGATGACCTCTGGGATTGTCACAGGGAGGATGGCCTTTTATCTGTGGGATGGCCCTGAAAAAGGCAGGATATCAGATCAGGTGGCCCTTCAGTGTCCTTTCTAGCCTGAGGGTCCCATGTATTCCGGATGTTGTCCTTTCGTGACTCAGTGCCTTTGCACTCACTGCCTCTGTGGCCTGGAACAGCTTTCCTCCTCTCCAGCCGGAAAATCCTTGTCATTATTTAAGATGGAGCTTCATGTCACTCCTCCTGAGAACCTTTCCCTGGCTCCCAAGGGCAAAGCCCTTCGCTCCTCTGCTCTCCTCCTAACACCTCCGTTGTTTCCTCCATCTGGCTCTCACTGTTGGGTGTTATCGGTCTTTTGATCTGTCTGCATGACTCAATGGCAAGTTCCTAATCCAGCCCTCTATCTCAGGAGTCCCCCACGGCTCCTGGCACATACTAGGTGCTCAGTAAATATGTACCCAATGGAAGGATGCTGAGGGAAGGAAGACTGAGCATCACTTTTGCTAATGTTTGCCTCACGCGAGTAAAGGGCAGTGCTATGTGTTGAGATAGGCCTTGTTTTTCACTTTATTTATTCTTCCTGCTCCTTTTTCCCTTTGGACTTCGCTCCCTCTCTCCGCTCTCTGATCTCTGCTGCTCCATCCTGGGCCTCTGACTGGGGAAGTGATGCCCCCGCCCCAAACTTCCCAAACCCTTGCAGCTCAGACTAAACGCTTTTCTCTCTGTACCCCAGAGGAGGCTCAGGATGGCCTGCTCTGGAAGGCTGAAGCTCTTGTCCACCCTGGTCCCCTTTTATATAAGACACTCCCTCCCTAAAACAGTCTTTGAGGCTGAGGGAATGGACATGCTGGGCGTTCGTGGGGTGGGAATGACTCAGGTGTCCACATGGGCCCATCACCTGGGAGGCAGGACTGAAAAGGACATTGCAGGTGTGGGTGGCAGAGAGCTGGTGGCCCAAGGGAATGGCCATGCTGGGCGTTCGTGGGGTGGGAATGACTCAGGTGTCCACATGGGCCTATCACCTGGGAGGCAGGACTGAAAAGGACATTGCAGGTGTGGGTGGCAGAGAGCTGGTGGCCAGAGTCCTTCGCCTGCCTTGTTGTGGGGAGCCAGGGTGGAACCATCCCAGTGTGAAGGGCCTCACCCCAAGCCCACCTTGAGCAGGATGCTACTGTCAAACTCCTTTGAAGATGGGAAGAATAGAATCTATTTTTAATTATTCTTTACCATTCCTCTGAATGAGGAGGTGGTGGATGTTGGTGGGGTAGTCACGATCTCTTCCATCTGCCTAGAACACCCATCTTCCACTTCCTTGTGGACAGCTACTCCCTAGCTACAGCCATGTGTTTCTAGAGGAAACTGTCAATCACCTACAGGTCACAGGCAAGGCCACCTGACCAAGTAGAGCCAATCACAGCACCCCATGCCCTGGCCAGGATGATTGGTCCAGAGCCAGACACATGACCTACGATGAACCAGTCAGAGTCCTCCCTGGTCCCCTGATATTTTCTGAGCTTTTTTCCTTTCTGGGTTAGGTGCCTTAAGGATGTAAAACTCTGGGGCAGGCAGTGGCAAAGTCCTCCACCATAGGTAGAAGCATGGGACAAGAAAGCTACCAGGCAAAGAGAATCATGGATGAGAGAAGGGAAGGAGGGAGGGAAAGAAAGAGTGAGCTGATGGCTTTTGATTTCTTGTGTCCAGTTGCCAAGATCTTTGGACCTGCTGTGGTTCCTGCAACTATCCCAGTGTCTTTCCATGAGCCTCCCTGTTCATTCAAGCCAGTTGGATTGGGCTTTTCTCCCGTGTGGTCTAGGCTAGATGCTGGAGTCCTGCTTCATTCTGATGTACCTCCCCGACCCAAAGAGAAGCAATCAGTAGTATTAGCACCATTGAAAATGAAATCTTTTATTCTCCACTGGGAATAGGTTTTGGCAGAGCACCAAACACAGTTTGAGCCAGCTGCTCTGGGTGGGAATCCCCCACATGCATACTGTGTTTCAGTATGTGTCTGGGGTGAGCCCGATTGCTTCTTAGAGAAGTCTCAGCATTTACACTGCAGGAGCCAGGCCAACCCTGTTGTTTTCTTGATCAAAAACAGTGAAATACAGCCTCAGGAAAACATCTCTCAGGACCCAGATCTCCGAGTCAGGTGAATCGTCTACGGCTGCATCAAAGCTGCTGTAGCAGGTGCCCGAATGGCCCTGGAGAAGATGGAAACACTCAGAGGCCAGCCTGAGCCCTCACCTGCCACCCCCCTTCAATATCCAGACCTGGCAGCTTCTCTTCCTTATTTCCCTCCTTTCATAGGAGCCAATAGGCTCTCTTCAGCAGCTGCAGAAGCGGGGTGCCCACCCAGGACCCAGGACTGCTTGACATGCTCCTCACACTCTGCCGCTTCTCTCCTCTGATGCTTGTTTGGGCTGTTCCCTCTGCAGAGAATGCCTTTCCTACTCCTCTTCACCTGTGCTCATTCTTTAAGACTGAGCTTGGTGCTCTCCCTGGTGGTCCCCTAGTACCAGGTGCGCCTCTGCCTGCAGCCCGCATCATACTGGATGGCCCTGGGCCACCTCCTGGGACAGCTCCCTGGTTGCCATTTGGGTGGAGCCAGTCTAGACCTGCCTCAACCAACCCAGGCAGGCATCCTCTTGCCTCTATGAGGATAGGGGCTTTGAATTGTTTAAATTCCCCTCTTTCCTTCAAAGCCTTCTGTTAACCCATTCAGCTCCCCTGGACTCCCATGGGAAAGTCCTAACCACCCCACAGAGGGAGGGGCTGTTACTGCATTTTACAGAGGAGGGAGTGGGGAATAGCAAGGCTAAGTTGAGGACTAGGACTAGGGTGGCCATCTAATTTACCATCCAAATCAGGACAATTTTAAGATGGGAGCACTGTTAATAATTATGGTGGGACAACACATGGGGACAGTCCCCACCAGTCACTATTCCTTTGGTCTATTTCAGGGATTGCTATAGCTAACTTTCTGTGCTTATCCATTGGAGCGTCCTGTTGAATTGAAACTCCTTGGGGATAGAGGTCCTTAGTGTCCCCCCTCCTTATTCCTAGCACCATGACAGCACGGGGCGATTGCTCAGTATTTATTGGAGGATGATGGATGTTCCAGACTGCCCTTTGCTATCAAGATGTTTGTATTGTGGGAGGCACCTGCCCAGCCAGCTGGGCTCGGCAGCTTATGTAATGGCACCAGCTTATGTCATGGCACCAGCCCCAAGGGCTGGGTCTCTCACCTTCCAGATATAGGCACTGGCAGGCACTGGGTGGTGGATGCAATTAATGGTGAAGAGGATGTCAGGCAGGTGCTGATGGCGTTATAATTAATGACGTACTGTCAGAGAAAGGAGGGAGGGAGAAGGTTGGCCAGCTGATCCTTCAGTGTGTGGAGAGCCCTGAAGTGACCCTCTGGCACGACTCTTTACCTCGCCACTGTGGGAGTGCTTGCCATGGATGATCTTCTGGATGCTGTGGACACAGCTACGTCGTCCAGTCAGCAGAGAGGTCCCAGTATTCACAATGCCCTGGCAGCCACCGTCACAAGCAATAGCCTTCCTGTCCATGGAGATGCTGAGAGACAGGGGGATAAACCAGGCACTGGGATCATGCTGCAGCAGCCCTACAGCTCATGTCCCCCCTCATTGTTTCCCTTTGACCTGGTCACACTGACCTTCTTTGACTTCATTTCAGTTCTGGAATGCACCAAGCTCTTTCTTGCCTCAGGACACTTGCACATGCTGATCTCCCTTCCGAGAACCACCCCCAACCCCTTTGCCTGGCGAATTTCTCCTCCTCCTCCAGGTTGTCACTTTTTCAGGGACATCTTCTCTGCAGACTAGATCAGGTCCCTCTCTTGGTCACCGTCATTATTCCCTGACTTGTTTCTAGCGGATAGTGGTAATTCATTGTTTGTGTGACTTGATGGTTCCTGTATGTCTGCCCTATGAGATGGTGAGGTCTGTAAGAGCAGCTCGTGTCCCCAGTGCCTTCCTCCGGTGTCTAGCACACAGTGGATGCTCAGCATATGTTTGCTGAGTGAATGAATGAATGAATGCATGAATGTGGGACAACCGGAGACCTGTATCTGGTGTCTGACCAATTATGGGCCCACAGAATGAAGATGGGGGTTCTCTTGGGCAGCAGATGCTCAGAGTGGCAGGAAGGGAGCCGCAGGCTGCTCTGGAAGAGGTGGTCTCCCTGGCAGTCCCCGGTCTGAGCTGAGCCCCAGCCCAGGCAATGCCTAAGGCAGCCTGAGGGGAAGGCCATGGGCTGCAGAAGCCTCCAAAGGACACTTTAAGCTTTTGTCTAATGTTATCACACAGAATCCAGTGAAATTATTGTCCCCATGTTCTCAAGCACTCCCAGATTCCCATGTTCCTGATTCTCTGTCACAGCTGCCTCCCCCACTGTGTGCCTGGAATGGGGGTAGTGGGTGCGTCCTTTTGTAGGATTTGTTTTCTGATCTCAAGAATGACACAGGCCTCTCTCCACTGCTGGATGTCTTCTCTCCAGGGTGACCAACCCTCCCTGTTTGCCCAGGCCTTGCCCTGTTTTCAGTTGAAAGTCCTGTGTACCAGGAACCCCCTTGGTCCTAGGTAAACCAGGATGGTTGGTCACTTGTCATGACTCTGTTCAGCCTGGCGGACTTCTCCCTCATCCCCTTTTCACCACACTTTAGGATCCTCAGACCACGCTTCCTGACCATCCCACAGCATGGTGCAGGCATCCCCACACCCCTCAGGCCTCTTCCCAGAGATTTCAGCTTCCCCAGGCCTGTAGGTCTCCCCTACCCTTTTCTTAGTGCCCACAACTCAGGCCTGGTCCTTCTTCTCTAAAACCCTGATCAGGAATCCTGGAGGGATTATGGACTCATTGGTGGAGTGTGTGTCTGTGTCTGTGTGACTGTTTCTATCTGTGTGTGGTTTATGTGACGGTGTGTATCTGCGTGACTGTATGTGTGTGTGTGAGACTGTGTCTGTGCATGCATCTGTGTGTGTCCATATGTCCAAGAGGCTGTTTCTGTGTGCGTGACAATGTATGTATACATCTTGTGACTGTATGTGTTTGTATTTGTGAGACTGTATGTCTGTCTGCATGACTATATATGTCTCTGCATGTGCATGCGTGTGTGTGTGTGCATGTATGCATGTGTGACTGTACGCGTCTGTGCAGCTGTGCATGCATCTGTGTGTGCATATGCATGGGTGCACGGGGGTGGCACCACCTGGGGCAGGAATCAGAGGCAGGGACTTACTTGTCTATGGCTAACTGCCAGTAGATGGGTCTGGACACTGGCCCCCAGTTCAGGTCCCCACTGTAGTAGGAGGGGCCCACGCCGCCAAGCATCAGCACGCTGCCCTTCTCTTCCTTGCTGGGGGGAGGAGGAAGAGGAGGGAGGGCTCAAGCAGAGAATACTGGGCAGCACGTTTCCAGCTCAGCGACCCACGGGCACTGTCTAAGGGTTTGCTCATCGTTGCTCTCTTAGTGCCCACACCCTCACACAGCCCCGTGGGGCAGGTACCACCAGGGTACACATGTTATGGATGGGGGAGTTGAGTCATGTTTGAGACAGTCAAGGAACTTTGAACATGGGCTGCATATTAGATGATATCACAGTTGGTAATTTTGTTTGGAATAAAAGAGTATTGTGGATGTGTGTGTGTGTGTGTGTTTGATCCTTATCTCCTAGAAATATATAATAAAGCATTTACAGTGAAACAGTAAGCTCTCTGTCTTAAACCACACCAGCAAAAATAAATAAATAAACAATAAGATTTTAAAAAATGAGAATGTAGATAAAACAAAGATTTGCATCTTGTCATTCTTGATGCCGAGTGATGGAATGTGGGGTTCATGATACTATTTGCTTTTACTTTTATGTTTGAAAGTTTTTGCAATAAGTTGAAAATTTCCATTTTGAAGTTTCTGTCTTTGGTGATATCCCGAGGGACACTGTGAAGGCAGCTTGGTTGGGCAGGCCTCCCCTGCCCACGGCCCTGGCTCTCCCCTGCCTGACGCCCCATGCTACCCCTGGAGGCTGCTGGACCACGCAGCCTGAGACCTGGAGGAGCCACGTCAGGGCCTGGAAGTGGAAGGGATGAAAACGTTTTTAGGAACAACAAATTGGGGATCTCCCTCCCTGGCTTCCTCTTCCTTAGCGTCATCTTGCAGGGTAAGGGATCGGGGCCTGGGTGGGCGGGGAGCCAAGGACTGAAGCAGGGAGATATTTTGAAGGGAAAGGAGGAGGGATTCACAACTAAATAACAAGAGAGGAGGGCAGCTTGCCCAGGACCCAAGAGGATCTGGGCTGGGAAAGAAGCCCTAGGAAGTGAACAGAGGGTCTGCATGGTGGAACATGATGTGAGAATAGGGTCTCCTGTGGCAGTGGGATGTGTGCAGTGATCCAAGTGCCCAATTTAAACAGAGCACAGCTGGCTGTGGGGAGGAGAGAGCTAGGACTCTGCAGTACCTGTCAGCCATTCGGTCCCACTTGGATCTTCCTGTAAACCCATGCTGGAGGCTGTGTCCTTCCTGCTGGAATTCCTGCTCCAGACATGGAGGCCACAGATGATACTCACTGCTGGTGAGCCACGGCAAAGAGGAACAGCCACGCTCAGAGGCCCTTTGATTACTTTCTGGCTGTTGGCATCCTCTTAAGCTGGAGAGCCAAAGAGCGGGGGTCACCCCAAATCTCTAATTTAAAAATATTGTCTAATTTATCTAACCCTTCCTGGCATGTCTAATACCTAGAGTTCTTTTATTGTTATTCGTTCCTTTAGCAAAGGTGATTTGTCAGTCTAGCTCGAATTTCTGTTGAAGAATCCACAAGATTCCCAGCTGTAACCCTCAGATCTCATCCCTCTGAATCTGAGTGGTGGAATGTTCCACTGTCCAGGAACACAAAGGTCCTCTAGCTCCTGGATGGCAGTTACGTGGCACCTGGTCTGCCGCTCTCCATTCTGAGTGCAAGGCAGACATCGCCAGAAAATCATAGCACCCCTGCCCCTGACCATTGATGTGGCCCCTGAGCAGCACCCACCCCCTTCAGCCACATGTTCCACTAACTGGTGTTGGCACTCAGTCTGGAACGACAGCTATTTTTGGACAAGTTCATTCTCCTCATCCTGGAGATGGGGAAACCGAGAGCTGGGGTGTGTAACTTACCAAAAGTTTGCAAGGTAGTTGGTGAAGTGCGGGGACCAGGCTTCAGGTTCTCAGGCCAGCCTCTTCCCTCCGGGGCGTAGGCTCGGGGGTGCCCTGAGAAGGGAAATTACACTCATGGCCAGCTGCCGTGGTGACTCTGAGGTCTGCAGGTGCTGGGGGCTGACGTTCTCTCCCCTTATTCTGCAAGTCTGGCTCCACTTCTGTCACCAAACCTGCTGTCTCATAGCAGCAGGAGAGTGATATTGGGCACTGGCTCTCCCAGGTGCCAGGCACAGGGAGGCAGCCCTAGCTGAGGTGGCACCAGGAACCAGGAGGCAGTGGTACCAGTTAGCACCTAATTTGTGCCTAGCTTGGCACCTGACAGCTTCCCCGCCTTGCTCACATGACACTGACCCTCCTAAGTTGGCGTGGCACTGGCCCATATTTAAAACAATGAGCATTTTCTGGCCAGACTTTGACAACTGAGACCAATGTCTTATTTCTTCTTCAGGGAATACTTGGCTGAGTTGGGAGGCTCAGACAAGACCAGATTCAAGGACTCGTTGCCTCTCTGAGGCTCGGATGGGAAATGAAACCACTTATGCTTCGTGGGGACTTTGCTATATGAATCTGGATGGAGAAAAAGAACAGACCAAGGCAGACCCGCTGGGCAAGGCTAGGCATTACCCAGGTCCCCTCTGACTGGGAGTTGAGTTCCATCCTCATGGTAGCCAGACCCTCACGGTCAGGTGCTGCTGCTGCCACCCCATGGTCACCCTCCAAGAAGGAATGGAGGAACTAGACTCTATCGAGGGGGCGGCCCCCTCTGTGGCCCTATAATCACATGGGGGAAGATTACACAAGAGCATTTACTTTCCCACTGGCCTTATCAGTGTGCTGGAGGTTCCACATAGGAGAACAAGCAAACTAAGAGGGCCAGAGTCATTGGTGGTGGCAGTGGCGGCCACTGTGCCCCCAGAAGCTGGTGCCGCTGGTGATAACCAGCTTATCCAGATGGCCCTGAGCCCAGAGCAACCTTGGCTTTATTGTTACCTCTGATATTCCTGCCTCAAGTTGCATGCAGCCCTGGGCTTGCACTCTGGGGAGGGGTTTGTTGGCTCATTGCTGGTAACTTGCTCCAAGTCAACAAATCAAGTGTGCAATGAGGTCACGGCAGGTAACTTGTGGCCCAGATGTGCCCTGGTCGCAATGGTGTGTCCGAGTTGGAAGGAAGACTGGAGATGGGAAAGTAGCCATTTACTGATCTGGTTTACCTTGGACCTTTGTAATTGCTGTTCCACAGTCTGGAATGTTCTTCCCTCAGCTCTTTGCATGGCTGCCTCCTTTTCAACAGCCACCTCTCATCCCAAATGTTTCCTCCTCAGTGAGGCCATTTGGATCTCCTACCAGGTTCAGATTCAGATCTCTCTCCTCAGTTATCCCTTCCAGCCCCATCTATTAGGAAATAATTCTCATCTATTAGGAAATATTTATTCTTTCAATGAACACTTTTTGACAGTGCTCCAAACCAAGTCCACAAAATGCTTACTGTGTAAAAGGGAGCCTGGTAAACAGGGCCATGAGGGACTGTGTCTGGATTGTGCCCAGCACACAGGTGCAGGTCCAGGGGCAGGGGCCTGAGGTCCAGTCTGTGATCCATTGCCTAGCCATGCCCCTGAGGAGCTGCAGCCACCTGCAGGGCCAGCTTCTTCTGAATCTGGCAAAGGCTCTGAATGGGCTAGCAGTGGCCCTGAAGTCCAAAAGAAAAAGTTAGAAAATTAGCATGACAGCTCTGTAACAGAGGCATGCCCCAGGCCATACACAAAGGGGATGTCCAATGCTGCCTGGGGTCGAAAGTTAAGAAGGCTTCCTGGTGGAGGTAGCAATTGAGCTGAGTCTCAAGGAATGAAAGGACTTTGCCAAGTGGGCATGGGGGGGAGGAAACCTGTCAAAGAGGGCAGTGTCAACATGGACTTAAGGCATCATAAGTCATCTGGTAAGGTTAGATTGCAAGGGTTATGAGCCTAAGTGACATCTTACATTAGTCAGAGTGGGCAGTATGTGTTGCAGTAACAAGCCACACTCCATTTAAAAATAATAAGGTTTCTCTCTTGCGCTCCCTGTTTGTTCCTTACAGGTCATCTAGGGCTCTGATTTTGAGACACCTCTACTTGGGATGCAGATTGATGGAGATATCACCATCTGCAACGTCACTGGTTGTCATGGCAGGGGAAGGACATGTGCCAACTCATGCACTGGCCATGCCAGGAGTGACATGTGTCCTCCTATTCATATTTCATTGGCCCAAAGAAGTCACATGCCGCACTGAATTTCACAGGGGTATGGAAGAGAAATCCAGTGTGAGTTTAGAATGAAGACTGGAAAAATCCGGAGATCAGCATTAATGATTCTTGGGATAATGTGGGAAAGGAGAGCATGGTCGAGGTCATGGTGGGCCTTGAATGTCGAGGTCAGGGGCTTGGGGTTTATCCTGGGCAGCAGGGAGCTTTGAGCAGGTGAGTGAAAGGTTAGACTGTGGACAACGGAGGGGAAGTGCGTAGAGTGAGGTTACACCATGAGAAGGCTGCTGGAGCCAAGGGAAGCTGAAGGGGAGGAAGTGGATAAAGCCAAACAGAGAAGGAAGCAGTAGGAATGGATGGGGGAGCATTTGGACACTGACAGAGGGTCCGGGCCTCTACTTCCAACCCTCCACTTCACTGGGGAGAGAGAGAGAGAGTCGGGGAGGGAGGGCAATGGGGAAGAGAGAGACCGGACAGACCTGGGGGGGGGGGGTTCAGCCCAGAAGATCAAGACTGGGGGAGCTTAAGGGCCAACCCCAATGATTGAAGTTTTT